>NC_135506.1:20709613-21009613 GCF_052857255.1 Amblyomma americanum | reverse complement strand
CGGCGCCAACGTCCTGACGTAGGTTGCGAATGTTGCCATCTCCTGTTCGAGCCGAGCAACCACCAGGTAGTCGTTGGCCGGTTTGAGGCCCGTGAGGAACACTGGATTTTCATAGCCGTCGCCACCATTGCCGGCCCTGAAGCTTCGCAAAGAGCGATTGCCAGCGGTAGCGTCGTATAGTTGCACATGAAGACGAGGCAGAGGTGCTCCAGGGACGTCCCTTCGACGGCGTGACGTGCACGTCAGGGAGAAAGACGTGTCCGTGTAGTTGCCAACGGTGCAGTCTAGGCTGGAGAAGCGCTCATCTAGAATTTTGTAGAGAGAAAGACGAAGGGAGGGATGGTTGGGAGAAAACTGAAGACTAGTAGCGACCGATAGCTACGTGTGACGGCGCGCTCTATAGAGTAGATTGCCGTGATTTTCATACAACCGCCTCCTGTCCCGGCTCCGACATCGCCACCACTTGTACGGAAGCACTGTGCTAAAGCAGCGTTCACTTTCGACATTGGATATCAGGGATACGCAGTTTTAGAGGGGCTACCTTCTGTGCAGGCCACGATATGGATGATGGCATCTGGTCGAGTCTGAACCCGAACCGTGGTTCCCTGAGACAGAACGCCTACAATGCGGCTTACGTCTATGGCATATAATAGTAATAATCCTCATGTCAGATACCTTCCCCAAAGTGGAAAGGCCTCTCCTGCTGATCTGTAATAGCCCCTGTTCCAAATTTCCTCCGCCCACCCGACTGTCCGCCGTCTCCTATGTTTGCGACGTGTTGAATCAACACGATTGTATTAAAGAACCACCTGTTATCCGCTATCCACATCCCGTGCTCTGCCCGATTACGATTTCAAATTCGGCTTCAGCTGAAATATTAACTAGCGTGTGTGCTTTAACCTCTTCTACGCTTTCTGTTTCTCGTATATACAGCTGCTCATATCGATTTCATTTCAATAGCTCGCTGGCTTGCCCTCAAATGGACTGCAATAGGAGTTTCATGCTCATCTGCTACCCATCAAGTAAATATTTTGAAGCCCTTACGTCTCAGCTGAAAGCGGAAGCGGCAGGGTTCCCGCTGCACGCCCACTGAGTTCCTCGCCCAGCAGAACAACGTCGCGTGGAACAGGTACGTGTCCACGAAGAATTCCAGCTGGTTCGAATCCGCTACTGACGGCCGCACTTGGTCAAGATCATCTCCTTCGGCATGCTCTGCAGGCGCAGCTCCCAGCCGCATGCGGCGCCTCTTTCCAGCGTTGTCTTCGGCGATCCAGAAGTAACGCAGGCCCTCACCTGGATCCGCTGTCACGGGGCAGGTCACGTTCAGAGGCTCACCTGGTGCCGCAGCTAAGGTCGTGTCGCGTGTTGCGACGCATCGAGGGGCGTCTGCAAAGAGCAGACCGTGTGAGCCCAGTACTTCTAACTTCGATGGAATATTTTTTTTTGAAGTGGTGGGCTTGTTATTTCCGGTACACTGTAATATTGATTTTAACGCCGTGACGGCAGCTTGGCCAAAGGGCGCCAGCACCAACGTGTTCTTTAAGTGCTCGAGGTGGGGTCAGACGCCCATTTTCCAAAGCAGTGGCACCCAAGACAAGATGGTTTGTACGGCAACAATGCGTGTCTACCCATTGAAAAGCTGCTCGGCCATCAGCGGCCCTGGAAATATAACGCCACACCTATTGCATATGGGGCGCATGCCCAAATCTATATGCTACTGATCCAATAGAACAATTAAGAATAGACGAAGTTCGTATACTACGTCAAAATATATAGAATCGCGAAGGATTTTCAGGGGTTTCCTGTACGGTTTTAATGCGACTTTCACATGATGTGCATTATATCGTGTGGAGTCTGTATGTATTTGGACTTATCTGCATGCGCTATCCGCTTAGCCCGTGTTGATTCCATGCGTTCTATGTGGTCCCTATGTGAGCCCTAAGAAAAGAATACATATTATGGGAATCATCAAAGGAAACGTTTCCCCAGGGGTTGGATGATGTGAGGATGTAATGAACCCAAGGAAAGCATACGGAAATGGTACTTCTCCTAACACAGAAATACGTTCTTAGGAATACACACCGAATAGTAAGACACTTTTTATGTCCGCATTTCGCGACAGCAGTTTTGCGCTTTCACTGCCGAGTAGATATGATGATGGACCATCTGTGTTAACTAAGAGGTCACGGATGAGTGATAAGAACACCAAGGGAAATAAGATAGGGTCGATAAAACACAGGGTTTCTTTGCGCAATCTGCAACAATCTATTTCTGCACCACTTCCAGGCAGCATTGTGCGGATGAGCCTCTAACAATTTTGTGGCGGGCTAGGTTAAAGAATTAACTGACGGCCTAACGACTTTAGGTTGAAGATAAGTTTAGGGTAAGTAAACGAATATGCATGGCTCCCCAAGTGCAAAAAGAGACGACCGAAGCCGAAGCTCAATGTGTAGAGCACTGCGCATGACATGCCGAGGACATGAGTTAGAATCGCATCGGCGGCTTTTGGCTGTTTCTGCTCCTACTTCGTTCAAAACGGCCTCCAATTTAGTATAGTTATGCAGGTAATTTCCTCCCTTTGAGACTGAGAGCCACATGGGGCATCTAGCAAAGGTACCGAATAACAAAGTATCCATGATGAATTCATTCTTTTGCGAGAGGCCCTCAGCCCAAGAGCATCGCCTTCATCGCCTTTTAAGAGCATCGCCTTCTAAGGCATTCCGGTCTGGAGTTTGGAACACTTCTGAAGGTATTTTATCACTGCCGGATGGTCAATAGACTATTGTATCCGGTAGTCGGGACTGTAAAAGCTCTATCGCGAATAGAATGATGAATATGGTGCAAAGCGCAAATCCCCTTAAACTTTCGATATCTCCCTGCCTGCAATAATAGAATGATGAAGTGACAGTAAGGAACGGAATGTGGTGCATTCATTTCGATTATTCGCTTGATACTGCGTGTAGCAGTCCCGATGTTGGAAATTGTGTTGATTCGAAACTAAGGTAATAAACAGAGAGACCCCAAATGAAATAAGTCATGAGCCATTCATCAATCACTTTCCGACATTTGAAGGCGAAAGTCTTTAATGGCTCATCGTCGTCCGTCCGTGCGCGAAATCTTTGACACCATAGCTGTTACTGCTTAAAGCGCCAACTCCAAGGGCCCTTCCTGGGCGTACGCGTCCAGCTTCGGCGCTCTTGGCGTACGCAGGAACGGGCGTCGAAAAGGGGCATGCATCTCCATGTTCCTGGCGCTCGCTCGCTTCCCCTTTCGAGCTGACGGAGAGAATTTCAAGCCGTGAAGAGAAGGGTTGGGGGGGCGATGAAAGGACCGCTTAAACAGCGAAGAAAAGTTCGGGGAACCTAGCCATGAAAAAAAAAAGAGTCACCGAGATCCCGGTGATCCTTCCACAGTTATAAACCGGACCCCTCTTCCGACGCTACGTGAGCGCCCGTGCGCTGACGCCGGTATCAAGCACGGACAGATATCGGCGCCTCGCCGAGGCTCGCTGACGTCTTTGGTTTTGGCGTACGCCATGAGTGCCGACGCCGAGCGCGTACGCCAAGGAAGGGCACTTAGAGTTGGCGCTTAAGAAAAAAAAAGAAAAACCTCGTGCACGGCGGCATTCGAGCCGCCATCCATCCGCTCCGCAGCCGAGCGTGCTAACGACTACGCTACTTCCACACATGATTGATATAAGCAGCAATACCGAGCTAAAGGCTTTCGCCTCACCGCACTTTAGGTCAACAAAGTGCCCCCTTGAATTTTTCGCAGTCTGTGCCCAGATCCCGCGCTCGCTGAGCGTCCTGTATCAGAATGAGGTGTGAATATTTTATGAATTTTTTCAATTTGGCAAGTTATGCAAACTGGATTAGTCTGGAATCAATAGAGTCTTCAAAACTTCGATCATTAACAAGCAGACTAAAGTGTATCTAAATAAAATGTAATTCGGACATTTAGGATAATAAATAGCATAACCGTGAGCGTTATCAAGTTACCTGGTGCCGTCAAGCCCAACACACACTCAGTCAAGGCAGCATCCAAGTGATGTAAACATTTATTTTTGATAAAGATGTAATGACAAAAAGAATCACCTGGTATGATTAGAACTGACGACATAAGCACTTTTCCTTGGAATTCCTTTGGCACTCACGTCTCACACGGAGCTCCTTCGGCGCACTCTCCGTCGTCTCTCCGTCCGCGCTGGTGGCCCGGCAGGTGTAGCGGCCGGAGTGGGTGACGTTCACCCCTCGGATGACTAGGTAGCGTGAGGTGACGAGCGCCTCCCCCGAGTCACCCGTGAGTCCCTTCACCGGGTGTCCATCGCGGCGCCAGGAGACCTCGGTGACCTTGGAGGCGGCCAGTATCGAGCACTCCATGTACACGTCAGCCCCTTCGGTGATGTCGCTGGCGTTGAGACCCGCACCCAGCCGTACGCTCACCTCCGTCTTATCTGCGCGGCAGTGCAGTGCATCGTTTTATGGCGAAAGCCTTTAATGGCTCATACTCGCGGCCTTGGATCTGTCCGGCGTCCGTTAGAGCCAGCAACTCGATAAGAAAAAAAAAGTTGGGCATTGTGAGATTCGAACCACCATCTTTCCGTTCCTCAGCCGGGCATGCTAACGGCTACGCTACTTCCTGCCAACGCATATGTAGTTCCCTTTGTCTAGGACGGTGGAGAGTGTTTGCGGAAAGGCGTCGAATCAGACGGATGCCTCCTAAACACCCTCCAGTGCCTCCAGCATTTAAGATTAACAAACAATTGTGTACTCAATCAACATCTTAAGCACACATCTGCGACACAAGGAGCAACACCACGCGAAAGGCTTCCGCCTCACCGCACCTTAGGTCAACAAAGTGCCCCCTGAATTTTGAAGCGGAAGGTTCACTACGGTACCTCGTAACGATTTCGCCGCGCTTGCGGTTTTTGTTGAAAATGCTTGGCCTGATTTTGCATATACTACCACTCAGGATGTCCGCGCAAATTCTGGGCTTCCGAGTCAGTCATGGAGCCCATGGCATATGGCATATTAAAAGCCGGCACAAATACGCGTACACGAAAGTGTGCCGCAGCGGCCAAGACGCGCTCGCGTGTTTCTCATAACGTCAGTGGTGAGTTTACATGAGGTTAATGAAAAAGAAAAGGTGCATATATCCTGCACGGAAAGACGGTACATAATCAACTTTGCACCATTTCTTAAACTCCTCCTTCACATCAGATATAATACGCAGCGCAAAGTGACCAATCCACTAATCGCTCTACGAGCACTTTCCATTCTCTTTTCTTTTTAATGTATCCTCGTTTGTAGTTAAGATTTCAGCTTCGTTTCTCGCGGAATATTTTTCCTCACTTATTAACATTTGGTGCCGAATAACCAGTTTTGCATGCATCATGAGGAGTACCGTAAGTGCTGATTTCACAACTACTAGCAGAGTGGAGTGTTTGAAAGTCCAGATTATTGTCAGATAATTAGAAACTAAAGTAGGAAAGGTCATCAAATCTATCATCAAGTAGTAACTTTGCGGCTATTTATTCAAAATACTCCTTCAACGTTGCAGTTTACCGAGTGGTGTATAGAATGCATCTCTTGGACGTTATAAAAGCGTTATAGAATTACAGATTCATCTTTACCAAGAGTTAGTAACAAGCATTTCTAGTTCGCTTCGCTGCCACCGCGTGGAGCATGGCTTTATACATTCAAAAGTAGCGCGTTGACATCATCCGTGACGTAACAAGGTAAGGAAATGGCCGAGTTGCTACAGAAGACAATGTGAAAGGTATCTATGCTTAGCGGTAGTGGCTATGCGATGTTCGTGGATTCTTGGTAATTACTGACCTCACTCGAGCTGCTGCTTACGCTCGAGCATCTTTGCCTTTAAGCTGCCACTCACGTGACGTGTCCATTTTGAGGAAGTGGCTCATCACCCCAAGGTTCTCGGGCAGGTTGCCGTTGGTAGCACGGCATTCCAGCAGCCTCGCGGACTGCACTGTTGGAGGCACAAAGAGCATGCTGGTCGTGACGTTGCCCTGCGTCACGCTGCGACTGAACGCCGGCTCGACGGGTCGCCCGTCGAGAAACCACGTGATGTTCGCAGCGGGGCGGCTTCCGCTGGCTTCACACTCGAAGCTTCTCGATGCTGACGGTAGTAGGGACGCCTCGACTGAAGCCAAAGACGCAGCCCGGTTTTGATCCTCAGCGCCTGCCGGCGCTTGACCCGACTCAAACGGTTTAGTCCTTGTTGGTGGTGAGAGTAGCCCGGATGCCTCGGTGAATTCCACCGAGCGAGATACATTCACCTTCTGGAGAGGCCAGCTCCATATAGTCACGGCTGTTGGTGCCACTGCGGGGTTAAAGCAGAGGTCGCCGTCACAACTCTCATTGTTTCTGTAAAGATCCACAATCTTGTAAGGAAAAGTGCGCGAAAGTAATTACAGTCCTGCTGTTTCAGTGCGAAGTCATAGCTTTGGAAAGCAGATGAGTTTTCTTTCTTGCTGGTAGAAGTTGAGATACAACGACCCTTTTTCAAATTTAAGTCAAGCTTGTATTCGAGAGATCGCGGCTTATTTTATTTCAGGAAAACCTACTTAGCTTCACAGGTGCGGAAAGAATTAAACGGAGCACATTCCGGACTTCTAATCCGAATCACTTCTTGCCCGCTGAAAATCACGAATTTTGGCTTGCGCATGCCGGCACTTACCGCTGCTGTAGTTTCTCATGTGAGCGAAATATCTCTTGATTTGTTGAAGTACGGACGTGATTGCATAAAGATCAAAATAGCCTGCTGCGTATGCTTAGTTGCTCTGCAACACCTGTGATGAAAGGCCCTACAAAACAGCAAACAAATAAATGACACGTATTTATATACACACTCAGGTTGTCTGCAAGGTCGAATTCATTTTCGGGACTTAAATGCGGATAAGGTGTCATGCTCCCACCAGAATGAGAAATTTTGTTTTATGCAAAGCAATGAGCAGAGATAAAAACAGTTTATGTACCAGAAACTTACGGACGGCGTGATTAGTGAAATTGTTGCCGGTTGCTATGAATAAATGGAAAGGAAGCATGATAAAAGAAACTGAAAGGTGGGTGATACTGGCGATGTGTTCTTTTGAGAAGTAAATGGAAAATACCAGTGTTACAGGAAAGGCAGGCAAGTATATGTACTGTATCTAAACATTAATTTCTCTTTATTTTTAGGAATTCAAGGAAAAAAGTGGGGCTTAACAGCAAGAGAACTGACATAAAATTTCTGAAGGGACAAACAACTTGACGAAGAAAGAACGCGAATTTCAGAACTCTTTATCGGCCGGTGGCAATAGCACTTTCAGTTCACGCTGACTTCACGTGCAAGAGAATGAGTGATAAAAATAGTTAGCACATTTCCTGTTAAGCTGCTTCGTATGCAGAGTAAATGAGGAGTCATTGTTTACTTACAAGCTGCTTTGTGTCAACAAAGTTCAACTTGCGCTCGTGGGTAACCAATATTTATATATTTACACATCATTACAAAATTTTGCTTCTCCTTCTAATCTCCTGTGACGAGTATTAGCCCCTATGGCTTTTCTAAATTAGTGGACAGGACACAGGTGCTGGATAATGAAATAAAAGCCAGTAATACATCGGAAAATTATGCATAATATTCTGACACAGGCGACCTAGAATATGGGGATGTACAATGTGCCACAATATTTCACGAGGTCTCACGGACTGCTCTAGTTGCCATCCGGTCGCTTGTAGTTCAGTTTTATTTTTCTAGAGTTTCAGGGAACATGCTGTTTTCCCTGTGCAATGGCTTACACAGTATCACTTTCTGTAATTGTTTGCATCTTGAACCTTTTAGCGTTTTCTGTGCCCCCCCCCCCTCTTTCCCCTTATTTTCGTTACAATTTTCGTGTTTCGAGTGGCGTTGTTCGATATCTCAACTCCGTCTCCCCTCTTCCTAAAATCTCTCTCTCCTCTCTCGTTTCTGCTCCCGATGGAGTTGTGCCTTTCCTGGCGGCAGCTATCTGCCTTTTAAGGCGAAAGCCTTTAATGGCTCATACTCCCGGTCGAGATCCTGTCCGTCCGTTACATCGCCAACCGGAAGTCACGACAACGGAAGTGACGTCATACCCACACTTTTATCTTGGTTCATCTGCACCAAAATCGATGTCCAGCCTAATTCGACTATGACGAACACCATAATGGCCCTCAATTCTGGCCCGGTTTACCCCCAAATTGGCCCACCCACCCCCAAATTTGATAGTGGCTGAAGGTTTTCGCCTCGCGCACTTCAGATCGCCGAAGTGCCCCCTGAATTTTTTCAGCTCAGTTTTTATTTCGAGTGTTTGTGTTCACGTTTCGAAACTGTACACAAAGAAACCTTCTGTCTGAAAGTTAAAGCTGTATCACTGAATGATCTACGAAGTGAGGCCATACTTGGCTACAGAAAAGAAAAGCCGACGAGAAGAATATCCTGTACAACTGTGTTTGCTGCTCCCGAGATTAGAAGCCGCTCTAGTATTAGTGGTGTAAAGGTGGCCAGCTGGTCTGGGAGAGCGCAACAGGGGCGCGAGACCATGCTCAAAACAAAACCTGACACCACATACTTCCGTCATTCAGAATTCAGTTTACTCGTCTTTTTTTTTTCTGTTGGCTTTCTTAATAAATATACGGCTGGATGCAGCTTTCCTAAGTGGTTAAGAGCAGTCTTCGGGAGCACGGCGGTACAACTTTCGTATCTAACCTAATATAACGGGTGCAACTGAACGTGAGTCTTAAAAGAGGCATATCCGCACTCTGGAAAATTATGCGCGTACCAGCTGTTGTCAACCTCCTCGTGGCCAGTGGCCTCTATTAACATTTTTTTCCCTAGATTCTGAGTGAAAGCAGAGAAAAAAACACTCCACATCCAGGCATGTTCGGATCTTCAAAAAGCCTTAAATAACCTTCATTTTCGACGAGTAAATGGTTTGTAGAGCAGCGATCTGCCATAGTTTCCACCAAGCATCACGCAAGCAGGAATACTTAATCGCTCTTTGTGCGCACTTGTGATAAACACGGCACACGTTTTTGAAATCCTTGCGTGCACGTGAATGTGCATAGATCTATAGGTATAGTGCGATTCATTTAGTATTGATTCCAGTTACTTTACGTCCACTGACTTTACATTACGCATTATAACCACCCACCTGTGCTTTTATTTTTGTAATCATGTTTTAACGTGCATATCTCGTCGTGCAACGGCGTAAATAGGCTGAAGCCATCGGCGCTTAAGTGCACGCTCGGTTTAGTACTGATATGGAAGTGCCATGCCCTATGTTGCACAGTAGCCCGTCATTCCACGCTGCATGACTCCCACGTGCCTGACAAAATAAACCGCTTCCAAATTTTTTATCCCGCACGTTGGCCATTATGACGTCTCTCGCAAGTAGCGATTATTTTCACTTTGATGAATTGCCTTGTAAACGAAAATGCTAGAGGTAATGTTTAGCAGAGAGCAGAGTGAGTCAGTGAACAAAACGAGTTAATGACATTCTATTTGAAACCAAGATGAAGAAACTACCTTGGACCGGTCAGTCATATAATCTGAAGTCAAGATAACTGATAATCTCTTAAGGTAATGAAGCGGATCCCAAGATATGGCAACCGCAGCGGGGGGAGTCAGAGAGTGACGGTTTCGGGTAAGGTTAGAAGTTTGCGGGGCTGAGGTTAACGGAGCTGGCACAGGCCACGGGTGATTGCATGTATTTAGGACAGAGGTTGATGGTGATGATGATTGACAGCCTTGGTTAAATGTCCTGAGGCCTCTGCTTATCCTTTTAGGCCTTGCGTTTAGGCACTACGCTGTAGTAGTGAAATTTCGGTGGAGGCTGAGCAACCTCCTTGATTCCATATTCTTCAGAAGCCGTGCGCTGCGGTGTACCTCAGCATTCATACAGTTGCATTACTAGCAATACGGTTGCTCGGCTCGGCTGCTCCTGTTTCTGCTTTTACGATTTCTTCTACTAACCCTACAAGCTCTGGCTCCCACTTCTTCCCTTCTTGGTTTAGCCCTTAAATCAACTGCAATTCTAGAAACCAACACTGCCGATCAGTTTGCACATAATGCTTGCAGTAACAGCTTCAGTTATTGTCACGTTAAGCCATTACCTAAAAGGGCAGTAACGCTAAGGTTGAAATAGAGCTTGAGCCGACTGGCCACCTAGTTTGGTCACAGTAACAATGGCAGTACAGGCGCGACGTCTTTTCAAGAGAACACTGGGTTCTCACTTAAGAACAAACTTAGTTATACTTCTGCTTCTCTTGTGAAAATATCTCAAGGAAATTATGGGGCCAGAGAAATACTTAGATAAAAAATAAAGGAAAAACATGTAACTAAAAGTTTTGCGTAATCCTGGACAATGTAGTAAAATGTGGCCTTCCACGTGTAAGGTATTTTTACGCGCATGCGGACAAATAAGCGTCCAAGGACGAGTGCTGGAACGCGCGGATTCTTTGGGCATTCTTACGGAACATGTCGACGGGCACTGTCACCGATGCCGGGAAAGAGACGTCACTGGCTGCTGCGCAGGTCAGGTTCGAGTGGAGGTGGCCGCGACGCAGTGGTCCCAAAGTGACGAGGCTCTTCCAGCCGCCCCGAGATGTCGCCACTGTCTCGTGGGCCGTTGTGAGTTTCCCGCCGTCGTGGTACCATGTCAGCGTCAGGTCGTGGTCGCCTGGACGGACGTGGTACAGGCATACCCGACATTAAGACTACGGGAGTAGAGAAGCCGAGCTCAAGAAGGCACGAGAAACTGCTACGTCATTGCCGACATGGACTCACGGGTGCGGAAAATCGGTATGCAGACGTAGAAGGGATGTTCACTTCTTCAAATTCCAAAGGGTTGAAAATAAACACTATCTTGCACATCAACAAGAGTTTACTTATAGTAAATGGTTAAATCCATGACCTACTCCTCAACATAATCGTCATGCTGGTTGAGGCTCTCCCTGCTGTGGCGGGCCCTCTCGGCAACGCAGTCTGCAATGAACACTGCAGCCTTTGTGTGGAGTCCCGCTACGATAGTGTCCTGAAGTGTCTTCTTTGAGGTGAAAAGCCGACATTCCAACCCCCTCTTCATAGTCAGAAACAAAGGCTCTTGTGAAATTCCCGAAGGAACGCAACCCGGTAGCTAACCATTGCGAAGACGCAGACCATAGAATCAACTTAGAAGGATCCACCACCCTCGGGACCGAAACTAATTACCCATAAAAACCCCTGGACTTGTTCCCGATGGATTTTTCCATGCGGAAAACTGCGCCTTGGAAAGAAATTTACAATATTCTGGACGTATATTTTGTGGTGGCAGAACTGTTGTTGAATCAGCATATTCCGCTTCCTACAGCGCCAGATAGTGCGGCCCCGCGGCCGATAACAACTACAGGAGGTTCTTAGGGGGATACGGGTGGTATTTATAGATGTGTCGCAGTAAGTCACGAGAGAGACTGGAGGAAATTGAGGCGCGATGAATTAACAATATAGTTTTAGACTAGTTGCCACTCGGATAACTTACATGTCTCCACTTCGCAGGTTAGCCTTGCTGTGTCTCCTTCAGCAAAAGGGCCAGCCGCAGTGTGCAGTGTGGCGCCGTCAGCGTTCTTGATGACAGGAGGGCACGCTTGCGCTGTTGATGAATGAAAGGCAGCTGAACGCATCCATGCTGCTGCAGGAAGTGAGGCACAGTGGAACGAACGCTACCGTGTGATAGCCACGACGGCTGTTTCAAGTCCATTCATTTTATTGCCGTTAGCCGAGGCCTTTTGCTCTCACACATGTAAAAATATGTCATTTTCGTTATTTTTGTAACGGTTCAAGGACATGAAGTTCATTTATGCATACATCGACGATTACCACCACATAGGATTATGTGAGGTTGAAATACTGTTACAAAAATGATTGCCGAGAATTACGAGCTTTTACTTGTAGTTCCAAAATAATTGCCCCACTGCCACCGACGTGCGCCAGACCACACATTCGCAGGTGTTAATTAGAATGGTGGTGGTGGAAACATTTATTACCAATAATATCGAGGTTGGGGGTGACGTGCTTATCTTTCCGAATGGAAAGAGCCCATGGGGCCTGGCGTAAGACATATCAATCTCCTCTTGCAGATATCTAACCAAATGCGCATGGTATTCCCGTGACGGCCTAGTTGTTTCAGCATCCGTATCGTACGCGGGAGGTTCGGCGCCCGATACGCGGGGGCGCTAGCTACTCAATGGCTTTGAAATAAGCACAAGCCTTTCACAGGTGTAACGCTTGGCCAAGCTTCGGAGGAATATTTGGGAAAAATAGGTCTTTCACTCCACCTTGCGAAGGCAAAATACACGTTAGTCATGGTATTTTTGGGCTAAGCACTCTTTGCGCCATTAGACTCGCAGCGTCATTATCAAAGTCGGATTAGCGTGAGTGTGTCATTTTCGAGCGCTATTCGTTTTTACACAGCCAGACGTAGTACACGCTATAGAGCGACGACCGAAAGCTAACATGGTCAGAGTAACAAAATGTTAGTAAAGTAATAGTATTAAAACAGTAAGAGCACAACAAAACAAAGTTCACCTCTATTAAAAAGATCGACGTTATGTGGATCACGGTTCCGACATCTGCGTGAACTGATCTGCTATGTTAGGGAATCTCGGAACCGGGTTACACTCGCGTGGAAGCATGCGAAGTTTACATGGGTTGCAGAAAAATATCAAGCATGCCTCTGTACGGCTGGAATACGGTGCCGCAAGTCTGTAAACTGCCGCGCTGCTAACAATTTATTTAAAGAAACGAGGTGTTTGTAAATAAAGCCAACGTTCATTGGTAGCATTTTTTGCTCATCCCACGCCTGGGCTAAAAGACAGGCGAAGCGCACCTAAAAAAATGGCACTGACCTAATGAATTAGGCAACAGCCGGTCTGTGCATCACTTTCGACGTGTTAAGCGGCTTGCAGATAACAGATTAACCAAATCCGGTCACGTTACGTTAGGTTAGATCCCCGACGCCCTCTCCCGAAACATTGTTCTTTTAGCAGAGGTAAACGAGCAGTGGCACGCACGGAGGCACTTTGGACAGAGCGTCGATATTTGGATTATGGTTTAAAAAAAATGGCGGTGGTTTAGCTCTGGTTAAACCTGGAGTGACGCGATAGCTACAGCTGGCCGAGTGGAACTACCTCAGTTGAATTGCAAAGTCAGTCTTTCGCCGCCTCCCATTCGCTGGGCATACCTTCATCTTTGTCCCACTTGACACGGAGCATGCGCACAGCTGTTACAGCTCGGTTTTGTAGGTGCTCCGCGCCGCGCCGGCAGCAGCAGCTGCTCTGCACCACGTGACCAACCGTGGCACGTGACCAGCCACGGCGCCACGCCGCCGGCAGCTTCTCCGCATCACGTGACCTGTCACGTGACCGTGGTGGCGCCGCCACTGTGACGTGCCGCCACCCCGCTGAAGAATCAAAATGCTACCGTAATGTAGCTATCGCTGCAATAAAATGACGGAATATTCCCGGACTCCAGACACAAAAAACGCGCCTCTTTCTGCACTCTCCTAGGCGCCAAAAAGACTTTTCCAACCGCGCAGGCCACGTTTGCGGGGCTAGTGTTCTCTGGTGCAGATTCTGCTGAGAGCGAAACACAAGAATCCCGTCGAATAACTTTCGCTGTAGTAGCGTTTTCTTCTGCGAGGCATATTACGGAACGGCATAAAATTGCGTGCTATTGCGTCACCTCCGCGCTAGGATATTTTATGGTTTGCTGAACTCATGATTACCTCGATCCCTACTAATGCATCTCGCTTGACCTGCAAGTGGATGGTGTGTGTTCTGCGCCCGCCACCGTCGTACTGATATTTTCATGCACGCGTATCTTATCGCCTCATGGCGCTCATTATCCCCAACGTGTGCTGCTTTCAATTATGAAAATAGCCAGGAGGGAAGGAAGGGAGGTAGTTCTTTCTGATTGGAAAAGCCGAACTCAGTGACTAAAACAGCAAATTGTAAAATATCCACCGCTTTCAATATTCTCCGCGGGCCAGGATATGATGAAATTTTCTTAAAGAAAGGATGTCAGCTGCTTCAATAAAACAAAAAAGGACGCTTCAATAACTCAGATTCTAATGCATCGAATGAAAGATGGGTTAACTATGTTTTTAGTGACCTTTCTTCTCCGCGTTAAGCTTTAAAAACGCTGCATTTTCACAGGACACTGCATTTTTTGTAGCAGGAAAGAAGTGTCCCATGCACCTCGTGTTCTACGTTCGCTGCCTTTGAATGTCAACTCGCATGCTATTTATTTTATAGCTCCTGGATGCGAAGTGCTAAGCTTCACTAGCGCTGCTTTTGTCCTAGTTTAAAGCTTTTTTGTTTCCTGCCTTACCTTTCAGTTACTGGAAGTTTCAAGCTTATACAAGGTCGCACCTGCACTACACAAACCTGCCTCTAAGCTTTGTATCTCTTTTCCTTCAAGCTCAATTCTCCCTTGCTACTAATCACTTTTGGCATGGACAAACATATTTTGTGTTGTGCGTGCGTGCGCGTTATTTTACCGCCCGTTTTAAAACACACTCCTTCATTTAGCTCCGGTAAGGATAGATCTCTACAAATTTTTCGATTTTTTTTCTAAAATTTATAAATCAACAGTAACAGAACAGTGACAGAAAGAAGGATCTCCCTTTTGGTTTACGCTGTTTTAACGCATGTAGCGTGGCACTTCATCTTTTTTCAGAATATATGGAAATTACTCCCATTTATGTGAGTAACTGAGGAAGACATGGGCAAATGTGGACAGCGAACGACGAAGATATTGATGTTTCCGCAGAGCAGTTAATTTTTGTCGCACAACTGCGCGACGTCGGACAAATGAGTGAGTGTTTAGCAATGCGCACAGCTGACGAGCGGAAATACAATGCGACATTCTCATTTATTTCTGCTGGCTTAAACTTGTAATAGAGTAGTAGCAAGCATTTTGAAAGATACAGCCTTAAGAGGTTATGTTCGTAGCAGCGAGTATCGATGTACAGGAATCAAGATTGTGTTGTTCCCCGATGAAGACTCTGCACCACACGATTTTCCTTTTCTGATGTTCCCCGCTTCCCGATAAATAATTGCTGGGGTAAATCAAGTGCGAGAGTCCTTCGGCCCAGCCACAGCGCCTTTCCTCCCGCCTTTCCGCACCCGCAATCCCAGAAGCCATAAATTCTCCTTTGACAGTTCCGATTAGGATCTTGCAGTCACTGGCAGCTAAACGCGCCAGTAAAACTTTGCAGCACTGGGAAAGTTTGGCTTCATGTTATTAAATCACGCTGGCTTTACCGATATGTTTTTTTGCAGGGCAGGACGCATGAATAGTGATCCCATTCTACACCTTGTCGTCAACGCTGCATAGTGTGCCGACGCCTGCCAGGCATACATAAGCCGTTATGAAGTATGATCACATTCGCAAGAAAAATCGTGCAGATGCCTTCAGTCTGGCCTGCACACAGCTACACGGTTTCACTGAACTTGACAGGATATAGAGTGGACGCTTGGTGCCCCCAGACAGCGCGCTAGTAAACTTACGTGGCACATTATTTATCTTCCGGCTTCTAGTCTTGCGTAGTTAAAAAAAGCCGACTCACTTAACGGTACTTCGTGCCTGTTAGCTGCGTAGGCTGCATTTGTCAAAGAAATTGCCTGAATTTCCTCGGTAGCATAGAGGGTCTCTGGGCAGAGTTGCATGTAAAACAAAAGATACAGCGTGATGCTGCTGCTGTCCGCGTAGTGGCTCGCAAGTTTCCTCTGATCGCGGTGTCTGCGTGTTCTGGTTTGTTACTTAACAACAAATGAGAAAAACCAACTTTTCTCTAGAAAGGCATCTTTCCTGCTTGCTTTGACTCACGCTTGGCGCAACGAAAAACTGGCAAGGATAATGACTTCCAACAATGTCTTTCAGAAATTACTGCGTTGTCTTCACACAGCGTTTAGTGCATAAAACCTATCGCGCGATTATGTAGTGCTTACACCTGCGCATTCTGCCTTTCAAATAACGCAGTTATGTGCTGATAAAAAAGCATGCGCTGCGCGTTTTATTACCACCCAGTCAGCGTTTCTTAATCAATCGTAATAGAATTGTAGGCGCCCATTTTTCATGTATTTTCCTCTTGATGCATAAACTTTTTGTTCTCTTCATGATTTCTACCCGACCGCGGCGGCCGCGTTTCGATGGAGGCGAAACGCAAAAGGCGTTCGTGTACTGTGCGATGTCAGTGCACGCTAAAAAACCCCAGGTGGACGAAATTATTCCAGAGCTCTCCACTACGGCACTTCTTTCTCTCCTTCTTTCACTCCCATCTTCCTCTCTTCCCTCACGATGTGGTTGAGGTGTCTACCGAGAAGTGTGACAGTTACTGCGCCTTTCGTTTACTAAAAAAAATCTATAGACTGTTTTATAGCTGGAATTATCGCGTTCTCATTCGTAGCGGTATTTGCATGTTATGACTAAATTAACGTCAGAAACCGAGCGTGTCATTTTCTACTTAATGAACACGTAACATTCACAGGGATACTTTATCATCGCCATCGTTATCACTAAAGTCACCACGAGCACCATTAAGTGAGCTACTTTACTGCGGGAAAAATGGGTTTCTCTCGACTCTTTTCAGCATTCTTTGTTGTGTATCAGCCGTGGACTGCCTACTAAGCTAATTCCTCTGCTCATCCTGGTAAGCCTTGATTATGTATCGCTTCTCTAGCGAAAAGACGGGGCATCATTTGGTATTGTTCACAGTAAATCTATCACTTTACTGCGGGCCTTCCGTTTTCGTGTTTTATTTTTACGGGGAATGCCGGGGGCTGCAATGTAGCGATATTTCTTGAAATTAAATTTGGGTACTCATTGGGTTATCATGTAACACGTTCCATATTTCTGGTTTTGTGTGGTCACATTTTGCAGCAGATTACAACTAACTGTAATCGTTCGTTCGATCCCTTTTTTTTTTTTGCGTAGTATCGTGCAAGACAAATTGAAATGGCATGTAGCAGTGAAAGCTATTACCAAATCTGAAATTTCTTTTTTTCCCCATTTCTAACCGTAATTGCCGCAAATTCATTATCATTTGATGCGTAGTACATCATTGTCTAAGAGGTTCCTTCCTGGTTTAGTTTGTACATTACTAAAACATTATTTCAAAAGCCTAGCTTTGCTTTCAAATGGCGAAGAGCCTTGCAGGAGGACGTCGTTAACGTGGAAAGCGCTTAGTGCATTGATGTCCGCAAGATGTCTGGTCAATACCCGGTCTTGTTAGAAGGCTTACTTCCTTATAGAAGAGGGGTTCTTTGCGATTTTTGAAAAATCTTCTTTGGGTACAAGAATCTGGTAAAATCTAGGTTTTAGTCAAAAACAAAGGACCCTATGAATATTGTACTTGGCTTTTTTTTATTTGATTCGGGCTGCTGCTTTCCTGTATCTGAAAATTGCGTTTTTTTTCTGCCTTTTCTGCTAACTGAACTGAAGTCTCATTAATGCAGCTTGCAGCTGGCACGAGTGACCGGAGAAGCACCAAGCTTGGAGCATCCAATAAAATAATGTGCGGGTTTTAACGAAAGTTACGTATAGTGAGGTTAGTTGCATCAATGCCAGTGTGTTGTGTGCTTTCAGGCCATTAATGAGCTAAAGTCGGAAGTTTGTCATTCACGCTGAGATGCCCTGTACCTTAAAGACTCAATACCGTTGTTGGTCCCCTATACCGACCACTGCCTTTATGGACGACATAGCTATAAGCCTTTATAGATTTATAGCAATGGGGCCGTTCACACAACCGTAATCGCCGCGTAAATGACGGTTCCACCGGAACTCAGAGTCCCTTGTATCCCTTTCCTCTCATTTTTTCTTTTTCATTCTTTGAGCCTCTCCAAAGGGCCAGTCTCCAAACCTCAGGGACGCATTTCCAGAAATGCTTTGAGCTAATTTCTTTCTCGGATCATCCAGCTCCGTAGAACATGAATAACGAAATCGATCTTAAACAAGTGCTCGAGCACAAGTTGGGCTAGCTTGGTGTCCTTCTGGACGCCGGCGCCTCGAGATTACCCGTACTCTTAGTTTAGTTTGCTCTAGGGTCTCTACTGCTCTGTTTCCCCGCACGACGTCACGTAGTGGAGCATGTTTTCTGTGCCACGTCTTGTCTAACTTTAACCCGGCCGACAAGCTACGAACGCTTGTCACTTTTCATGTTTATCTAGTTTCCTAAGTTATATATCAGTTCTACGAGGACCGACTTCAGGAAACGGGAATGTAAATTTCATTTCTAAAATCGATGTTGGGATGGGAGGGCTTTGAAGTCGGCCTGGAGCTTACCGCCGACGTCATTTTGCAGTTTTCTCTTAAATGCTTATTTTCTTTCGGTGTCGGAGGCAGGAACTGATCTCGTCAGCGAAAGTGCACATGTCAAGGGGCATGTGCCTACCCTTGGGAGCTGCGTATGCCTGCGTCTTTATTTTGTATGTATGCATCAGTCTCTATGTATCTAAGTGTCGTGTACATGTGTTCCTTAATGTTGTCCTAACCCTTTCATCTGTATGCATGTCTGTGTGTTCGAGCGTGCGCCATTTCACAAGCCACACGCGGCATTGTGGAAAGTACCCTTGGCGTCATATATTGGCAGAAGCAAAGTAGATGGCTGTTTTCGAATTTTGGAGACAGTTCGACACAATCTGAGTTCGAAAAGTCGTCCGAAAAGCCTCTTACACCCATAACACTCATCTGATTTTGGCGACGAGAAGCTGACGCTAGTCCTAGCCTAGGCAGCACTACACTGAATAAGCAGTGGCGACCATTATGCGGACAAGAGAAAGCTCGCATGATAACATATTTGTGGCGTAGCTTTTGCTGCAAACAACAAAAGGTGTTATTTGATAACTCGAATAAACGTAGAAAACGTCAACGTTCCAGCAGATACACTGTTTACTGCACGCGTCAAGATAAAGGAAAGGCATCTTTTGAATGTAGAGTCCCAGTTTCAAGAAGTAATTTATATATATATATATATATATATATATATATATATATATATATATATATATATATATATCAAAGTGCATCACGTGAACTACAGATTACTTTGGCGCTTCCGGCTATCTCGCTGTTGTGGCAGTTTTCTCGGCTTTGTTCTTCGCATTCCGAGTAATCACAAATATTCTTTCTCCGCACGGGGATCATCTGACTATATAAAGTTTAATAAAACATCTATAAACACGGCTATGAACTTCAAGCCTCGTAAAGTGCAAGCAATGTCGTTCGCCGGTTTTGTGGTCGGAGGTGGATCTGGCGAATGATAAGGAGGCAAAACAAATCATCAGGAATTGAACAGTCACGAAAAGCGGCCCCTAATAACTTCAACACCGCACGCATTTGCTTTTGGCTGACCAGCATAACCTATCCCGTGAGCAGCGCCACTGAGCTCTAATTACACACAGAGCTCGAAATTACTTCGTCATTCGTGTGTAATATGCGAGTGACGGCCGACGTTATATGCCTTCGTGTTGCCGACAGCTTTACTGCATGGTTGCTAAGGACGAGTAGGAAGATTCTTGCTAGCAAGAAAACGGCTGACATAAGCTTTGCGAACGGCCCTGGCTCAGCAGAAGCCGCGTGCTCATAAGCAGGTGCGATGCCATTCACGGTTGACGACTCTTCGTGCTGACAGCGGCACCCAAAGTTCCGAGCGCCGACTTCGACGCGGTAACCCTGCCCGTTGGCTCATCTGTCCGCTCGAAGGCGAGTGATCCGTTTGGCAAAGCGACGATATTGGCCGGTATCAATAACAGCGCCCATCCCCCAAAATCTGGCTCTCTTCCCCACTGCACCTTCCATCATCGCACGGTTTCATTACACGCGCTGTAGCAGTCTGGCCTCGAAGGGAGTCGAGAGATTCAAATTGCAGACACGGCAATTCGCCAAGATAGAAAATAACCAAATATATATGAAACCTGACATTTGTTATCATAGAATCAAATAAGCGTCATCCAACGGACAGCGTTTGCAGTTCGTCATGTTTAAAAATTTAACAAAGAAATCAATTTTTCCGGCCATTTGTAAGGTTTAACAAAGAAAAAATATACGATGGTTGGCAATGCTCAAAGGCGCACTTGAAAGCAATAAACGAAGGAACAGTATGACTGGTGGGGGATTAAGAGTTTTCTCCTAATCTTCTCTTGGTTTTCAGATTTGTTTATTGAAACGAGCAAATCGAAACAATGTCTGCCATTGTGAAGAGGCTCTCCTCACTACGCACCCTCCAACTTTAAATCCTGCCGATAACAAGAACCTGATCCGAAATAAAAATTACCTTTGTCTTGATGTAATATATCCCACTGCCTCGAAACTTCTAAATGACTACATTGTAAAAACATATAAACTGAACTCACGCAGCCGAAAGCCGTGCGAGCCAGCGGAAGATTTTGTTGCAACTTTTCTGTTAGCAAAAGAAGACTTCCCAGTTTCTTCTCTGCAAAAACAATCATCCCCTGCCTCCTCAGGTTATTTGCGTGCCGCTACCAGGTCCTAAAAGTTTGTCGACTAGAGGGCGTTAGGGCTTCAACTTTCGTCGTTGTGGTGTCTCAGAAAACGACGCGAGGTTGCAAAGATACACATCAAGCGTAAACGAAACTTCCAGTGTGGATATTGCACTCGGTCGCTGTTTACCGAGAGTCCCGGATTGAAGCGCGAGAGGTGGCAGATGAAAAAAAGGCAAAAAGTTGTAAAACGAATCTCCTTCATTTCCACCCAATTCGCAGAGCAGAAGCGATTGCTTCCGTGAAAAATTGACCGTCTTCTCTGCTCCGACGACAATTCTAGCTCATAGTGGAAGCAATAAAAGGGAGAACAAAAAGTAAGTTGATATAAAATGAAGTATATATTTGTGCGCTGGCATTTATATTTTCTGGGAGGCGAAACCGGGATCTGCAGAATTTCTCATCTTATTTTCTCGCACGTTTCATCCTTCGCTCTGGGGAGCACTTATAGTTCTATGTACAAACGTTAGCGCAAAATAAGAGACAATCACAATAAAGGTGGACAAGACAACGCGCTTTACTTGCGAAGAAGGTGAAGAAATACTTAGAAAAGGGCCCACAGCTGTGGGCCCACAGAAAAGGGTCCACCTTTCTTGTTATTGTCTCTTATTTTGCGCTAACGTGTGTACATAGAACTATGCACCAACTAGCCCAGCAACAAGTGTTACTTGAGCACTTATAGATCCAGATTTATATAATTTCACATCCAGCTGCAAGTGTCCTTGTACTGTTTGAGAACAGATTGCTTCTTTCAAGACAGCAGTGCTGCGAACGAGATGACCGAATGAACTAGTGTGTTTTTGATATTATCCGCTCTGTGTTGCATATGCATGTCTGCTGGTACCCCGCCTCATGCTTAATCGTTATGAGCTCAATCACTGAACCTTGCTGCGTGTCTAATGCTTAGTTGCGTTTAGTGGGAATGGAATTGAAAATAGAGCTCGGAGGCGGCGAGTTAGGAAAGAATTCGGTAAAGTAGCAGCTTCGGCTTTTTGATGAGAAAATATATAAGAAGTCACAGCTTTGCGATTCACTCCACTCTCCCCTGTTGACTTCTTCACTGCGGGGACTCATGATAAAAAGTTTCCTACCATGTAGTGCAATGAAAATTATAAGCCTTACCAGCTTCTGTACAAAGTTTCTGCAAAAGGTATGATCATATTCTTTATTCAAACAATTTCTTTTGTGCAGAATACTGACAGGTAAATTGAAAAAATTCTTTTTTATCATTTTGAACCGTCGAAAACACGAGTGTAATTGTGTTTAGTGCATTTGTTAGCTGTGCGGTGAATAGCCGTGATAAAAAAAAAAAAACACGACATCATCAAAATACTCCGCCTCGGTTCAGTTGTTTTTTTTCATCGTTAAATACTCTTCAAATATTTGTTCACTTAAATCGATTAAGAGGTTTCGCAGTGCCTTTGATGTAGTGTTAAAAGAAGTATAAATCTGCTCCTCGTATTGGTTTTAAGCCGCCAGCACTCTCATTTTGCTGTCTTTCTCTCTTTGTGGATAGAAGGGAAGCGGGTGTATTATTTGTTTAGCCAATATGGGCTGAGAGTGATTTCAAAAAGGGGCCAGAAGATTAACATTCATTATTCAAAGGTTCGAAATAATTTGTATGCGCTGTACAAACATTTTATGAGGAGGCGTGTTTCCGTAGCGCGGTTGCTTTTAGGAGCGTCATAGTGAGAAAGCGAGAATACCTCCTTCGCAGCAAAATATTTTTCATTTTTATTCTGTCGTAGCGATTTTTGAAAACGTTTAATAGAAGCATTTTCAGCGCTGCAGTGGCATCTTGAAAGCTCGAGTGGCTGCTTTCAAAGCGAAATGCGCTTGTCGTTTCTTTCCTTATGCTCAGTGTTCTAAGCTTCTTGTTCGATGTTTCCTCGACAGTTTTTTTTTTCTGGCATAGTGGTCGGTAAGACAATTTTTTTCGGAGCCCTGTGGTATAATGTATGGCTGTTTTTAGTAGGAGCGTGACAAATGCAAGGCGGGCACTGTGTCTTCGCTTCAGTCATGTCTGCGGCTTCGCTGAGCAGATTTTAAAAGAACGCAGTTGCTCGGCTGGCTTTCCTTAGTGAAGGGTAAAGTTTCTTCTTTTGGCTGTCTAGACAAGCGAAAGTGCCTAAGAGGAGAGATTGTGACAAAACATAAAACAGCGAGATGGCACAAAAGTAGATTGTTAAACAAAACACACCGGGGGAGTAATAAGACAGAAATGGCATTTCAGAAATTTTCGTTTCAGGAATGCGAAATGTCTTCGATGGCAACAAAGATTAACGCAACTCACCGCAGTGGTGACGTGGGCACTTCAGTTAACTTTAAAGCTCTTCTTTTTATCTCGAATTTAAGATAGATGTACAGGTTGTCAAGCAAGTGTGCCCGAAGGTTAACGCAGAGACGCTTCTTGAATAGTGTTATCCAAACATTTGTCTAAGGACCTCTTAGGCCAATTTTCGGTAGTCACTGCCAGGTAGCTTTCAAAGAGAAAGAGTGGCTTTTACACTCGTGTAATCACGTCAGAATAGAGAGAAAGTGCAATGCCCCATTTGCTTATGAAGACTGTGAAATTTGTGCAATACATAGAATTCGCATTTCGGAAACCTATTTGAAAGTTTAGAAGTGTATAAAACTTGTACAGTGCACTTTCTGATAAATGGTAACAACAGGCACAAGTCTAACAAAAAATATGGTGCGCCGCAATATTCTAAAATGCGTGAACTTTAGTGATGTCCCACAACTAAAAATCGTTAAATTTACTTTAACCGCAACCTGGATTATCACGGAACAGCGCCCACCAGAAAAGAAAAAAAGAAATCGAAGCTTGAAGGAAACCCATTATGCTTTCTCGCCTTCTAAACTAATCCGATCCGTGCTTGTGGAAGACCATTAACGAGAAGTTTGAGAAAGCAGCCGAAGAACTAAAATACAGAGTGCTGCAGCGCTAAACGCGTACTCTGCGAACGCTGCTTGTTATCGATTGCCAGTGCTGCAGACGACGCTGATTTATAATTAATTCCTATCAAATCAGGAATGCAAATCGTCCTAACTTATCAATCAAAAAGCAAGGCAGCGATATGCCCCCTCTGCGTCATAAGACAGCGCAAATAAGCGAGTGGTATACCCGAGAGAGGCATCTTACGGTCCGCGGCTAGCGTTGTAAACTCTATAAAACTATGACCATTTGGCCTTCTCATATAGATTTCCAAGTGCCCTCTAAGCGATTGCATTGTTTAAATCCCCTGCAAGGAAACGATACCACGAATGAGGCACCTTCCTTAGTATGTTTAGTTGACTGCTGTCCGTGGTGAGCTTGTTTGCAGAAATTTATTCGCAAGTTTTGTTGGAGTCTGTTTAGCGATACGCCTACGCAGAGCTCCTATTGCATGCGTGCTCACATAAGCAACATCTTTTGTGTTCACGTGTTCACTCGTGAATCTTAAGACTCTGATGGGAATGCTCTTCTGTGGTTTTCCTTATTGCCTTAACTTCGCTTAACTAAGGCCACCCAGCGTGAGGCAGACAACTTTATGGCAGGTCATCTGGCGCTACGACTTTCTAAGCACTTTGCCGGCGATCGTTGTCTTTTGAATGCGGGAGCTTACCACGCAAGTTCGGGTGGAGGGTTCTTGAACTTCCTATTCCCATCGGCGCTTTTTTTCGCCCTAAATTATGAAAGCCGCAGGTGCCGCTTCTCTCGTTAACAGAAAATAGAAATTTTTTTTTCGTCCAGACAGCGTTCTGTACTACGAACAGCTCCTAAAATAGAGTGTACATTACGCATATGATTTACATTAGCTCTTGGGAACGATTCTGTATGGTCGTTGGTCTACTTTCTGCACATTTTATGCGTACGAGCATCTGTCACATGATAATGGTTTAGCCGCCGCGGAGGTTCGGGGGTTAAGCTGCTAAGGTGCTGACCCGAAAGGCGCGGATTCTATCCCGGTCACAGCGGTCACATTCCTATGGAAGCGAAATAATAGATGGCCGCATACTGTGCGATGCCAGCGCACGGTAAAGAACCCCAGATGGTCAGAATTATCAGGAGCCCTCCACTACGACTTTTAAAACTCATAGCCTGAGTCGCTTTGGGACGTTAAACGCCATAAATCAAACCATACCTCGAGAATGTTTGTGTGAGGATAATGTAATGAACAAATTATTAGAGATCTTATTCATCGCCAGTAGTTGTCATGCAGAAATCGAAAAACAAAGATACCTTTGGCTGTGTGCATTTGTTTTGTTTTCCCCTCACTCAGTGTGAGATGCTTGTATGTTACCATATACATAATACCTCGCAGTTCACGCGACTTAGAAAGTTTGCGTCATGAACAAGCATGCCGTATTTACTCGAATAATGCGTGTGCTTTTTTGTAAAACGATGAGCTTGCTTATTTAGGAGCTATAATTATCAATCGTGCTAAAATTTGCGTTGTGGTCTATTAACGTTTCATTTTTTAATTCAATTGACTAAACGAATAGAAGCACACGTCTGTGGCTTAATTTAATGTAGTTTTATGTCGCATGCCCGTGTCCTCCGCACAAAATCGCGAGGCGAAGCCACACCAGACTGGCAACTTCTTGTGGTAATTCTCGTCATCTTTGTTTTTCACATTATCTCCCTATTTTATCGAATCGTGCGCCATATTTCTTCTTCCACTTGATGCGAATAAGGGACGTGCTGCGGGAAACATTTCGCATGCGTAGAAAAGATCACACTTGCTGGTATAAAATATAAGCAGATAACAGTGACTTTCTTTTACGAGGGCTACAGACTTTAGCGGGCATGCATAAGTGGCATCGGCTGCTTTAAGTACTGACGAACAGTCACTCGATCATAAGTGCAGTTAGAAATATGTGCTTCAATTCATGTAAATGTTGATCTCATCGACACTCAACGGTCAGACTTTCTACTGCTGCTCATTGGTGTGGGCGTTCAGTCCAAGCCGCGGGGCGTACATTTCGATGGAAAGGAAAAAGAAACGCCGGGTGTATGGCGTGATTTCGGTGGGCGTTAAAAAACTGCATCCAGACGAAATAAATCAGACACTCTCCACTACAATATATGCCTTGGGGTTATACGGTAAAAATTAACTATTTACGACGAGAATTTTTAGCCGATTTCAGCAATATATCCTGCGCAAGGCACATTTGTTGGCTGCTAAGAAGCAACGTTCGCATAACTAGTTTTCCTGTGAAAGGCAGCGTCTCGGCACTGCTTCCGTGACCAGAATGTCGGAACCATTCAGGGTTGGGAACCCGTTGAAATACCGCCGGGACGCCACGACGGCACGGGTCGAAACAACTTCGCTTGGGGCATACGCGCTCTTGTCTATTCCACTGAGCCAGGGCGGCGATCGATTCTCTTCGAAGAGAGCAATGCTAGCGGGTTGTGGCGCTTCCTTTCCCGGCATGTGTACACGTGGGGCGAGCAGTCGGCGCGCTCATATGTCGATACGTGGCAGCTCTTGTTCCGCACGGAAGAGCCCAACTTTCAGCGAGACGAGACTGCAGGCGTGCCTTCTCAGTAATATATGTATAGTAAGATTTATTGGCCCAATGCGCTTCAGTTAGGTAGAGCGGTTACTTGCTTGGCTGCTCGGCATTTCGGTTGGTGCATATGCACTTTCTAGAATTTAAAATAATCGACCCGTGGCCAATTTATAGGAGGAAAACGCAACACTTATTGTTTCGGCAAAAAAAAGTGAGCAAGCCTTTTTTTTTGAAAAAATCAGCACAAACAAAAAATAAGTGATGAGCTTCGTAAAATGCTACGGCCCGTGAGACTAAGCTACCGGAGCAACTTTTGTTCTATTCGTCATGCTCGTATGTTAGAGGTTTAATTTTTGCCTGGGATTTGTGATAACTCCTGGCCCCTATTTCAAAGATGTTTTCGTAAAGTAATAGTCGTAAAGACACTAAAACTGTCATCACATATTCAAGCTTTAACACCTCTTTTTGGGCTAGTTGGTGCATACTTGATTTAGAGAAAACCTAGCGCAAAAACATGCAACCACAAAGACAGAACAGACGAGACACAAGCGCTAACTCACAACTGGCTTTTTATTGAAGCAGGATGCAGTTTATATACGGTGAAGCTTCAAGGGGAGAGAAGGGGGACAAGGAGGAGAAGGTGAACAACGGGAACATCGCTTCGCAAAAAACAGGCAGGCAGCCAAAAAATCATACAAGAAAAAAAGAAAAAGTTACTTGATAACTGAATCTAAAAATTGATACTCTGAATCAAAAAGAGATAAAGAAGGGGTACTGATGCACCTACTGCCATATTTCTTGATGTAGAAAGCCTCCAGACTAACACGCGCCGTCTTATCTGTGCTCTTGCCAGGAATCTACGTCTCATTCAAAAGCGCCTCGCGCCCGTCGCAGCTCAATACGTGCGCAACCAAATGTGCGTACTTGTCTTTTAAGTCTGACAAATTTCGGGCATAGTCCCCCAAGCGCTCATTGATGCAGCGGCCAGTTTGACCAACATAAAACTTCCCACATGTTAAGGGGATAGCGTGGACCACTCCTACGGAACACTTGATAAACGGAGTGTCGTGCTTTATCTGGCAACCCCGCTTCCTAGAGCTGGCGATTCGGGGGCACAACTTTCCCAGCTTGTTGGGAGCCGAAAAAACGACACTCACGCCATACCTGTTGGCCACTTTCCTCAAGTTGTGCGAGGACTTGTGTAAATAAGGCACAACTAGCGGCTTTTGTGTCCTGTCACGATCTTCTCCTGACTTTCTTCGGTTTCCGTTTTTTAATTTTTTGGAGGTGGGTCTCGCAAACAGCAACCAACACAGAGCAGGGGAAACCAGCCGCCGAAAGTCGGCCCATCTGATTGTGAAAGCTGTCTTGCAACTGATCCGGGCACGATTTCTTGAGAGAAGACTCCAGGCAATGCGACGCTATAGCCCTTTTAACAATCTTGGAGTGCCTAGAGTCATAAGGCAAAAGATCTTTTTTTGCACGCCGGTAATAGCCCCAGCAAACGTGTCTTTCAAGGAATGTTAGTTTCAAAACTGAAACTTTTTTTGAAACTGTTTTTGAAACTAACATTCCTTGCAAGACACGTTTGCTGGGGCTATTACCCGCGTGCAAAAAAAGATCTTTTGCCTTATGACTCTAGGCACTCCAAGATTGTTAAAAGGGCTATAGCGTCGCATTGCCTGGAGTCTTCTCTCAAGAAATCGTGCCCGGATCAGTTGCAAGACAACTTTCACAATCAGATGGGCCGACTTTCGGCGGCTGGGTTCCCCTGCTCTGTGTTGGTTGCTGTTTGCGAGACCCACCTCCAAAAACTAAAACACGGAACCCGAAGAAAGTCCGGAGAAGATTGTGCCAGGACACAAAATCCGCTAGTTGTGCCTTATTTACACAAGTCCTCGCACAACTTGAGGAAAGTGGCCAACAGGTATGGCGTGAGTGTCGTTTTTTCGGCTCCCAACAAGCTGGGAAAGTTGTGCCCCCGAATCACCAGCTCTAGGAAGCGGGGTTGCCAGATAAAGCACGACACTCCGTTTATCAAGTGTTCCGTAGGAGTGGTCCACGCTATCCCCTTAACATGTGGGAAGTTTTATGTTGGTCAAACTGGCCGCTGCATCAGTGAGCGCTTGGGGGACCATGCCCGAAATTTGTCAGACTTAAAAGACAAGTACGCACATTTAGTTGCGCACGTATTGAGCTGCGACGGGTGCGAGGCGCTTTTGAATGAGACGAAGATTCTTGGCAAGAGCACAGATAAGACGGCGCGTGTTAGTCTGGAGGCTTTCTACATCAAGAAATATGGCAGTAGGTGCATCAGTACCCCTTCTTTATCTCTTTTTGATTCAGAGTATCAATTTTTAGATTCAGTTATCATGTAAGTTTCTCTTTTTCTTGTATGACTTTTTGGCTACCTGCCTGTTTTTTGCGAAGCGATGTTCCCTTTGCTCACCTTCTCCTCCTTGTCACCCTTCTCTCCCCTTGAAGCTTCACCGTATATAAACTGCATCCTGCTTCAATAAAAAGCCAGTTGTGAGTTAGCGCTTGTGTCTCGTCTGTTCTGTCTTTGTGGTTGCATGTTTTTGCGCTAGGTTTTCTCTAAATCAAATATTCAAGCTTACCATTTTAATCGTGCGCGAATATGCAATGACGGGCAAATCAGAACGCATGATGTCGACTGAGTTTAAATATGCACAACGTTTCATATTGTAGCCCATCGGAACGCATTAAGTATAGATAAGGAAAAATTTGCAGTCGTTACTACAAGCATTTCTGTGGCATTTTGCGACGTGAACTTGCCCTAACGGCAGCGTTTCTTTATAACCTCAGAATTTCCAGTAGTGCTGCATTTTCATCTGTCGCGGTGGTGCAGTGCTTCAGCTGGTGTAGAGCCGCTTCAGTGTGCCGAAATTTATAGTGTTTGACGACAGGAAACAATGTTGGTATGAAATGGCAGATAGAATTTTTTGTCAGTTTGCCGCAGTCGCCAAGGGAAGCGAATTCAAAGGAACCCCGTTTAAAGAGCTCCCAGCGTGCTCGGAACCAGACAACGAAACAACTGGCAATGAGGACGAAAGATGGAGTGAAATACAAAGACAACGCGTGGAAACCCCTGACAGGAGTAAAGCTGAAATCCAGAAGCTAGCACATATGTATGGGATACAGAAGTAAAATAAAAACAGAGCGCCAACACATTCGCCCAAAGTGGGAGGAGCTGCCAATGAGGGTTTCTCCTTTCAATAAATCAATAAATCAGAAAACTGAACGCCAAAAGTGTAAGGTTTGTAAAATCTAAAAGATTAAAACCCCGAAATGGAGCCTTAACTTGTCGCTCAGAATTTAAGGTAAGAGATTCGTTTTAGGGTGACAGACAGGCTTGTAGCTCATAACTGCCCTTTACTGTAGACAGTGGAAGCGCTGAAACACTTCCAGGCTCATCTCTCGGTGTGTTTTCAAAATCCGGTACTTCTAGAAAGTTCACTACAGATGCACTTGACACATTGCAAGGGTGAGGTTGCTCATGTCAACTTCAGTGAAGCATAAGGCTCACGAAGGCGTTCGGAGATGATTTTTTCAATTTGGCTTAAGTTCGATAAGGGGCCGGAAGAAATCTTTTGCTACAGCGTTTAGTACAGAGGTTGTCGGTTAGAACGGACAGTAATGCATTAACAGCTTGTCACGCCTGCTATACAATGAAGATACGCATTACTTGCAAATTCATATGCTAGGGTGGTTTAGACTTAATTCTTTGCTTTGGGCGTTGGAAATTTTATAGGTTTGACTGCTGAGTTTGTTTTCTGGAGTTTGAATTTTCAGTCTTTATCTTTTATTCATTGACAAGGAAAAGCTTGTCTACCACTTCTCGCCGCGTTGACATTTGTTCTTTCATTACATTTAACTTTTTCTTCGCCTCGTTCCTTCACTTGCTGCACTCCAGCGCAGTTAGAACATTAAGCATTAAAAGAATCTAGCCCCGCTTGAAAACTTCACGTTGTTGGAGTCATGATATTATTTAACCAGACACTATGCTATCGCTTCCTGGTTAATGAAGATGCTCTGCTGCGCTCGTTGTTGCCTGGTTGGGTCATCTGCCATTAATCGTTTATTAGGATGAAGTAGATAATGGGGACGGACGCCATGCTGGTCGGGGCAGAAACGCTCCCATGGTGCCACTTACTTTTAAAAACACGCTCAACACGCATACCGCACTGAGTGTCTGGCGCTGACACCGAGGACGACCAATGACTGTTTAAGAAGAGGCGTTCGATGCGCCTTGGGTGAGAAACCTGGGTTTCACAAGCCCCACTGATGGCAGCACCTGCCATCGCAGAGCAGTGACGCATCGCTTAAAAGCTGCACCACTGCTCCAAGAGTGGTATGACGACTCCCAAGGATCTACCAATGTACAGAGAACGACCCATTCCGCATGTATGGGCGTTAACAAATTTTCGCTATCCGAACAACTTCCATCCGTGAACAATGGATCCGAACACCGGAACCGAAGTGAAAACCGGAGTGCTAGCACACCTAACTCGCATTTGGCCTAACTACGCAAATCGACCGTGATTTTTCTGTGTCACTTTGAAGGCACTGCACGTTACGAAAGCCCCAGAGCCGCAGCTTGAGCCATGATATGCACGTGAAGACGCGCCCCGAAGCCTGCAGCATTTTCCTGTTTTAAAATAATGAGCTCTGTGTTATTTTATACAGTGCTTCACCTTATTTTTGCAACGTGCAGTTCAAGAAGTATCACTATATATGTTTTGTACTAAGCGGCAAAAAGCAACGCTACATGGAGCCGGGTTGGGGTGCTTTACCGAGACAACATTTAAGGTGGAGAATCGCGCAGTAGCAACGTATCGACATAGCATGGCTGATCCGGCTCAAAATGCAAGCTTCAGAAGTAGTGTGATGTGGCAGGTGCTTCGAAAGTTTTTCTTGTTCCCGTATTTACGCTATAAAACCGCACAAGCATGCGAAGGCAACAATTGATGTCTGCTGGCTGACTAAACTGTGATAAACTCTAAGGATCCGGCCAAACAAACATGCATAAACTGTGGTGGCGTTTCGGCACCATTTTAAACGGTAAAGCCAGCGAAATGAATAATATGCGCACGTCAGTAAACAAGATTATAAGCGAGTATTCTTGCGAATTCAAGCCTGCAAGAACTTGAGCCAGTGTGAGTCTCAGAGCAAGTGCACACTTTTACCATCACAGCGTAAAGAGGAGGCTGCATTCAAGCTGACGACGTCAGCATACAGCCGGTGGACGTCGTGAGTACTTAGGCGTCGAAACGAAGTTCTCTAAGCGGAAAGTGTTTTGCGGGATTTTTTTTTTTTACCGGGTGTATATTTTTGACTTCTCTGTCATTTTTTATTGTCTGCCCCTGTGGATATTGTAGCGTAGTCGCAGGTGTCAACGACTGAGCTCATTTTTTGGGTAGAATTTCCCATATCTGCGCACGCGTAGTACAACCCCATTCTCATGGTTACAACTACATGAAAAAGCATCTCTTCAAAGAACGCGTACTTTTTAGGACACTCCATGTTAATCACAAACCTTGTTGGGGGCGTTAGAGAGCACATATTTTTCGCGTTCCAGATAGCGTCCGCTCTTAAAACTGTAACGTTGCCTTCATTGACAAATTGTAAAGGAAAACAATGTGCTGAAAACATACGCCTTGTCCATTACTTACCGATGTATGCTATTGATGTCGAACTGAACTCGCCCTACAGTTGTAAGGGTTCATGAGGGAAAATGCTATCGACGTTTTGTTTTAAGCAGTAGTAATCCATGCGCTTTTATTTTTGCACATGATGATGTTCGCTCGGCAGAGAAATGCGCATTTTTGCTGAGAAAATTGTATTTTTAAATTGTACCCACACTATACAAACTCACGACGTCTACACCTTAAAGACTCCGCGACCAACATTTCGAAGTTGATGGCAGGGTAGCTTATCCTGAGGGATCAGCCTCAAAAACGTGCTCATGCACGAAGTTTACTTGCGAATATTGGCTGGTAATGGCGACACCTGTATTTAGTTTTTCGACATAAATATGTTATAAAAGGTTCTCTTTCAGCGCGGCGGGTGGTTTCTTTGTGAATAGAAAGCGGTTATCTATCAATGCAAACATTTAGTTTCGTGTTCAGAATGTCTTTGACCTAAATCGCGTGAATAAACGTTCGACATTCGAAGCGTGTGCATGCGCAGGTAGTATAGAAAGGTGAAAATGAGATATTGTGTTTGTCTTTCAGTAAAGTTGTCCGAGTGGGTTAGAAAACCTACGTAGTGTTTGCAAGCATTCCTTTTTGCACGGGAGTTATTTTTTTCGATTTCTTCGTTCGAGCAACAAGATTATTAGGGCTAACTCTTACCGAAGCCTTTTAATGCCCTCACAGTAACACGTGCTTTCCAATTAGAGATGCGTTAGTAGGACCGCATCCAAAAGTGTGTGGAAATTAAGCACACATATCAGGGCGTAGCTGATGAAAAGAATAATTTTCACCGCTAAGATGTGATGCGTTGGTTACCGAAAAATGGCTCTTCTGTCAGCTATTCGTTCACGAACCGTCTTTCTAACATGCGAAACTAGTGAAATTATTTTGAATGAATCTTCCTTCACCAGCAGGAAGGGACCTGTACAAGGATAGAACTAAAATTCCAAGTCGTCTGATACGAACAGCGGTAGCATTAATCGATTTCTGTACATGAAAATTCTTTTGTTGAAAGACTGTGAAATTTACTTAGCAAAACTACATTTAGGCCTACTACTACGGTGTGGGTTCGAATGAGAGCTTGTCGAATAATTCCATAGACTCTTTGCCTTCTTTGATTTCTTGCAGCTTCGAAGCTGTGAATTTGGAGCAGGGGGCTGATGAAAGTAATGAGAGTATATGAGATTGGAAAGTTTGCAAGGATAAGGTGGCCGCAGCTGGCGCAGGACACGGTTAGTTATAGGTATATGGGAGAGGGTTTTTGTCCTGCAGTGGACGTAAGTAGGCTGGTAATGATCATGATGACACGAATTGACACAACTAGCTAGCGAGTTAGTCAAGTGGCATAAGATGCTCATTGAACTTTGCAACTCGAAGAGAGTTTTTCTCCACAAAATATTTTGCCACACATCGCATGTACAAAGTATTTATTTTCAAACATTTTCGAAACATTTTCATTTCCATACTTTACAATAGCTCTCACATTGTTCCAATTTAGCGGGAAGGGATGAAGCAGTTTTTTTTTTGTACGAAGGTGTGCTTGTTTGTGTCCGGTCAAAGCTTTGCACATCGGAAGTGAATAATGCCAGGTTTCCTTCGCTCAAAAATACATCGTTGGATACATTTTTCTCCCGACCAGATATCAGAGGCTGATGTCCAATTGGGACACCTTTCAGCCTTCCGTTCCAGGTGTGTAGTTGACATGTGTCAATTTCGCGACGACCGGACAAACAGAAAGGTTGCCTTTCACCGAAAAGTGAGCACATCACTTGTGTTGTCACGGGTCTTTGCAGGCAGAAATGTTGCCAGGGGCTTGATGCACAGAAGCTAAAATACCTTGCTCTATTAAAAATAAAAATTGAAATCCCAGCGTTACGTCCTGGGGTTAAGGGTAGACGCTTTGACAGTCGCGTGCGACACTAGGAAGTCCAAACACTGAGACAATACCCCCGCTGAGGCAATTTCCCTTTTGAAGAGAACAGATTGGCCCTGAGACCGCTTAAAGATTAAAAAATACATGTGTTCTAGCTAAAAGCAAGAAAACCGACATAAAAAGTAAGGCGTGCATGTATTCCTATACACTGACAGCAATATTTTCGTGTTGTCTTTCAAGCCCATGATATCGAACCTTTCAAATGTGATGTGGGAATTTTTTCTTATGCATTCGGCAATGGCCTTGTCAAACGTATCATTCTATTTGGCCCAAAAATTTGATCAATTCTTTGTTTAGGGCTCAGGCGGCATTGTCGCGTAAACATCTTTTTCAGACAAAAGAACTGCTTATTTATAGTGCGACAAGAGAGGAAAGCAAACAAAAAAGAAAAGAGACTGCGGTAAAAATCTGAGCGAAATCAGAGCCTCCAACTAAAGCGAAATGTTGGGTCCAGCTGTGCCAAAAATCAACCCAGACTGAACATAAATTTCTATCAAGCGAGGTCTTCGCTGCCCAAGTGGCCACAAAACAACGACAACATACGGAGAGGCATTTAGGCTCTTGAGCCACAAAAAGAAAAGGGAAAACCAATCTCCCTGGAGCACAAACTGTTAAAAAAAAATCTGGCACTAGCGGGAACCCTACGGTTCATCTGTTGCTACTACCGAGCAATTACACATGGAACAGTACACGCGCGGGATTCGTTCAACCTCAGAATCAAGGTGTTCGAGGGGGAGAGGGGTGGCGAAGACAATGACCGATAATGAACTTTCCTACCCTCCGGCAGAATACAAGATTTCCAGCTTCGCATCCGCAGGCTTGACCGCCACGCTGTTCGATCTAACTTCCCAACGGCAGAAAAGGCTCGTTCTAAGGCCCCCCGGTCTTAACTTATTCGATCCCGATTTCGGGAGAGCAAGTGAAAGGTAAGTGAGGCTAAGGACAAGGAGAAGGTGTGGGCCTGTTTCTGTCACACACATGTGGAGCTGTGTTCCGATTTTTTTTTGCCTCTTGCATGTTTCCTTACCGTCTTTCTATTTCTATCACCATGTTTGCGTGGGACGAACCTTTCATTGCCGGCGGCCAATTTTTCTTCCGTCTCTTGCTGCGACCCCACGTTAACTCGCTATTCTTCGCTCCAGCCTTTTTCACGCAACTCTGACACTGAAGCTATTCATATTTCGCAATACTCTCGGCTCCCGGTGTTCCTTTCTCGCTTCCCACGTCATTGCTGCATTTCATGAGTCTCGTTCTTCTCTTCAAATTTCACGCTGGGAACCCAGCTAAATTTCGCGAAACTATTTCAATTTAAACTTTCCATACAAAAACTGAATGCCCTTGAGCCAGACGCTGGTTCTAACGAAATAAGATGCATGATTAAGAGCTATAGGTTGTATTTTATTCATTCCGGCAAGTCCGGACAGCGAATACTGTTTGCAATAGCAGTCGTCTATATATATATAGCAGACAAGGCAAATGAAATGAGGGGCTCGTTTGACAAACTTATTAAGGAAGCCAACAGTCACCGAAACCAAGGTGCATAGGGGAATGTTTTTTTTTAAATTTCTAATGCCAATCAATAGGTTTTTAAATAAAAATTACTTATAAACCAGCAGAAAAATGTTTTTTTCTATATATATATATATATATATATATATATATATATATATATATATATATATATATATATATATATATATATATATATATATATATATATATATATATATATATATATATAAGGAACGAGGAAATGTTTCCAGCTGAAGTTAGGAGAAAATACACGCTTTAGTTCGGTTTTTGTATTTGCTGCGCTTGCTGCATGTTGGACATTATCCGTTGTGCATACAGTTGGCGTTGGCGTTGGCGTGGTACGCGTCTGCCGAAGGCATAAGCTCTTACTCTCTGCTCAATATAATTAGAGAGCTTCAGCGCATCACAGACGTATTAGATAGCGTGTATACACGAATACCGGATTAGTGGATGCCTTTTCTGTACGCCCAGATGCATGTGGCGCCCTTCGCTGTTGCGTAGTTGCGCGTGCTCAGCGTCTGAGAAGACAGTCGTAGCGACGAAAATTCTTTTTTTTTTTTCGTGGGAAGACTAAACATGCCTTTCACTTGTTTTCAGTCGTGTTCCACAGCAGTAATGGTTACTCTTTGGAATATTTATTGGCTAGTCATCAGAGACAAGCCGACAAGCCAAAGAAACAGGCACAGCCCCTCGTTTAAAAGTGTAGCGAGGTACTATAAAATAGAAAATTTGTTTTTGAGTAAACTAAATGGCGCAGTAATTGTCTTACATCTCGGTGGACAGAAACCACACTCATCTAGTCAATAGGTGCACGTGGTTCCTGTGTTGTGACATACTACAAAAGCGACGGTTTCTACCCCAGTAAATCCCTTCTTTATAGCGCTCGTAAAAACAACGAGAAAATCTAAACATTGTCTAAATTAGATCATGCTGTACTAAGATATTGTACTGCGACACAGTCCTCATTCATCACTTCTTGTAGAGAAAGAGGGTAAAACGAAGCTAAAGCAAGCTTACCGGCTACGAACAGCTCTATGTGAGCCTCAGTGACTGTCGCTGGGGCGTAGGAAGTGACGCTGTCTCGGTACGTGACGTTGCACACGTAACTTCCGCTGTCTTCACGTTTGAGCCTGTTCAACAGGAGTGCCGGCGGGTCGCTGAGAAGTGAGAAGAACGCCCTGCCCGACCACGATGGTTGCTTCCAGTGGCTCCCGTCCACCAGTCCGGAAGCGGCTTCCAATGCACCGGTGGTAGAGGACAGGTTTGGCGCCTCTAATGCATAGACCTTTCTCATCTGTAAGTGGCGGGGTGGATCATCATGCAGGTTGGAACCACCGGCGGGGACATGGAACCAGACTGCCGATGCGGCCTGTCGCGACTCCATGTCGATGGGGCAGGGGAGCGACGTCTGCTCGCCTTCCAACGCGTTCAGGCGAATAGGGGCGATGACCTTGCCGTCGTCTGTAACAGAATGAAAGCCTGCACTCATTTCGATACTTTCTCATAGCCTCTCAAAATTGAGGAATAAAAATAAAATATGCTTGAAGGTGTCACTGCAGGCAACTGATGCATCCAGCTCTCCCTCAACATTCAACGCTTGATTTACGTTTGAGAGATATTAAAAATGAAAAATTAAGGCATACGAAAATCTAGACACAACTCAGCGCGATATACCCGACTCAGTCACATGCAAAAAAATTTCGTTATTGCGTTGTTAAATTGGTAGCTGGTTTGCAATAATTTCACACTGCAGCGCTTCACCAGTTGCTTCGTTTGCGTTTCGATCAAAAATAGGCATTTCTGAATTTTGGTTATACAAAGGCCATCAAATAAAGAAGTTAGCTATCAAGTTTGTACTGATCCCACCAATAGGAATGATAAAAATCAACTTTGTTGTAGTGACAGGGCCGGACCAGGAGTTGTTACGAGTCCTTGAAATCGTAGTGTTCAATAGGCAGCGCGACGGCAAAAAAAAAACACATCGCAGTTAATTTTTGCACTTTTTGCAAGCTGAGAACCTGATTAAGGAAGGCAACCGAAACCCATTCAAAACACAAGCATTGACGGCATAGTCATAACGTTGTTAGTTGTGAATTGCAGAGAAAATGAAACTGAGGCTGAGACATTTGTGAAGAGGCATCATTAGCAGTGAAGACTCCTCCACGGAAATAAGATATGGCCTTATTAGAAAAAAGAAAAAAAAGATATGTGGCATCGTTTGAAGGCATGTTGCACATGTTTTCGAAGCCTATACAGTACGCTCACTTTCTCCACGGTCACAATACGCTGTGCGCCTACGCCTGGTATCGACTTGAAAATACGCTGCATATTTACTGTACGCTTCGCCAACGTCTTACACAGATATTGCTGGAAAAAACGCTTGCTAAAATAGGTACGTCACCAAACCCTCCAAATTACAATGGTGTGATTTTTAAGCTTGCGTACTTCTTATTTTACGTCATTCTGGTGGCTTTTTTTAGTACAAAGTCTGAAAAAACATCAAGCGTGTTTTATTTAACAGCCGTTTCTTACGTTATTTGCGTCAAAGCAATCATGTTTTGCATTCTTGTATTTTACTTCAAGTTTCTTGCCTATATTCGCTGCCGTGAGTATAAGGTCTTATCGTCATCAGTAACGTCACACTAGGTGAGTTTATCTCAGGATTTTTTTTGCCCCTTATTGATACTGGATTTCTATAAAAGAATTGGATTTAAAAAGGAAATACATAAGTGCGTGTAAATGAACCAAACTAGAAGTTTCAAGATCATGAAGTAAAGAAGGCAACAACAAATGCTTCTAAAAAGGAAATACACAAGTGCGGGTAAATGAACACAACTAGAATTTTCAAGAACATGAAGTAAAGAAGGCAACAACAAGTGCGATAAAATGTAACATTAGAAAAGTACAAACAGATATAAGCAAACTTTCCCGTGATGCGGTGATATACACAATGCGGAACTATACTGGCATTCACACAAATGCAAGGTAAAACATAAATGGCTCTCTCACTTTACGCGGTGTGAATAGGTACGAAACCTGAAAGCTAGCAAGATAAAACTGTACAACAAAAGAGTGCTCACTAATGCACTACCCTGCGCTGGTTGAATTTGGTCGACTTTGTAAGTGACAAAGCTGTTAATATTCTCAAGAATACCTTTCATTACAATCAGAGCGCATTTTGGCAATGCTCATTTCGACCATGAGCCGCCATGATTTTTTTGGTACTATGAAAGTGGGGCTTTTTGAAATACTATGCCAAAATGCCTCGTTGACCACTATTCGCTGCAGTGGATTGACGAGACAAGGCCCACTTTGCTGAACCACCGAATCTCAATTGCACCCTCTGGTGAAATCGGGCATCTTTCATGCCAGGAACCAATTCCTCTTATATCCGCAACGCGGCTTTGCTATCGTTGCACGACCGAGTTCCTCTGGCACTGAAACCTAGCGAACCCCAACTGTCTTCACCTGCTTGCAAGGGATTCGTGTTTTAACAGCAGTGGGTGGGCGGTACTGCACTCAGTGTTTTGCTGTGATAGCGTACCCTCACGTTCGCATGTCCATTAGACGAATTCAAAATGACTTCGGTATGACTATAACATTTCTAGCGATGTTCGATTTCTCAGAGTTACAATGCTCGCTTTCAAAGTTAAAGGTTCAAGGTTTAAAGATTCCAACTCATGCTTCAGTTGTACTTCATTTTTTTTAATGGTCTCAGCGAATTTTGCAAACCCTCTAAATTAACATGGAGTTAAGAGGAAGAATCTCGAGGCGAAGAAAGCGGGTTGCAGTGCTATCGGTGTTAGCAAAAAAAGGTAAAGAATTACCTTCATAACAATACGACTGATCTAAGTTTGTGGTTCATCTCCCACTACAAATTTGGCCGCGTATTTGTGACTTCTGTGTCTGTATACATGCAATGCAGAAGCTTAACTCTGAATAGTGTCTCTCCATAAAAGTCGACCGTGATTGGCTCACACTGAGGGACTTTCCTAGCCGTAATAGCCAAACTCACCAAAGCCCAATGGAGACACCGAAGGGCTGCCTCTTCGTGAGAATAGCGATGCCAGTTTCACCTTTGACTTGCTGATGCCAGCCGTACACTGGGCATTACTATTACTAGTAGTCTATTTATTGAAATAAAAAGAGAAGTAAAAAGATGTCTCTAGCCGCGACATTTGCCATAGAAACCTAAAGCACCTGAGCTGCGACTAGCGTGAGGAAAAGAACAGGGAGAGAACAGTGGAACAGTAAAAAAGAATGAAATAGGGGAGCGATAGAGAGAAACGATACAGTAGGGCGGGAATGGGTATCGCTAGCGTATTTTAGTGATCCCATGCTATATGTGTGCTGAGTGTTCAGAGAATGACCGTACGGAGCTTAAGGCGAAAAGGCAAATGAGAAAGGGGGGGGGGAGGTGTAGCATACTGGCCCTACCCCTAACCCCAAAAATTGGCGGTTTGAGTGGTTCTCATGAGCGTTCTGGGAAGGAAGCAGGGTAAGAAGTATTGAAACACTTAACAAAAAAAAAACTTAATCGAAACCATTGATGATTTTTTTTTCACATCTCGTCAGATGGGATACAGTGAAACCTGTAATTTGCGCTGCTGCTGGAGAGAACCTCATTGCTTCTGCTTTGTTTTTTGCTTTTAAACTTAGGACTGCTAAATTAGCGATAACTATTCGGCCGAGAAACGTGCGACTTTATATAATGACACTGCACATAAGATACTGGAGAAGAGAGCAGATTTTCATAATCTGTTTCAGAAAGGTTTCACTGGCGCTCACGATTGTTCACAGCACCATAACAATCATAGACTTGGGATTTTAAAACTTCGGTGGTAAATATTCGCATTGGAGTCCGAATATGGTTCCCTAATTAACGTTGCTTCCATTTTAGTGGGGTGTCTCCTGACATCTTCTCAGGGCCTATTTGCGCTCGCAGCGTATTAGATAACATTGAATACTCACTTGATTGAGTCGCTAAAGTTACAATTTCCACTTTTTACAAGTGGGTCTACTCATTCTTAACCCAGATCTAGAGAACCTAAGATGTGGTGAAAGGCCTCGTCCGAATGCTTCCGCCTTGGGTTATCTGTAGTGTTTGTTTACATGATATGAGTATCACGAAGGTGTTGCTGAAACCACATCAGTCTGAATATTTATCTTACGCGCAGTTGTGAAGCTATCTATAACCATCGTCTAGATTCCGGATTTTGCTGTCCCGTGTCGAGTAACCTTACTACCCTCACGGCGAGCATCACGACTACTCAATTTAAATATGTTCGGTGCAATCTTTCTCGTACTCTTCTTATCATTAATTTTTTCACAAGCTTGGTGAGTGCTGCTTTTTTTATACAGGGGAACACGCATCTGAACATGATTGAGATCGGGCCATAGTTCACGCTCAACGTAGGTCGGGGCACCAGCTGGCACTCAGCGTCTATTTCTCAGTGATCACGCAACCGCGCGTCACGCCACCGGCACATCACGAATGCGCGATCGTTCTCTGAACCACGTCGGCACATATTTCTTCAGCTGCGTGCGCGTGTGCTACCGGCCATCTGCTTTATCGAAAACAATGCAGTGGAAGCGGTTTCGCAATGTCTTTCTACCCAAGGAGATAAAAAGCCGGAGGTGGCTTCAAGAGATGTCGTGAGAACCGCCCCAAAACCTCAAAGCTCGCGATATTATTAGCGTATCTGCTTGCTCTGTGTTCTCTGTGTCCTTCCCCTGTCCTTGGGCCGCCAAGAGAAAGAAACATATACTTAAGTCAGTACTATAATCCCGTGAAAAGGAGTTTGTCAACTGCAGCAGCCAGTGACACCGTCACTTGTGCATGCACCAGGATTGAAATAATCGTACGTAGAAGGACGGGAGGTCATGTGACGTAATCTTTGAGAGGTTATAGTTTGCAACCAGTTTTATTGCCAAACTCGGGTTGTGCTTAGATCAGGTATGAATGAGTCACCGCCATGAATGATAGTTTAAAGGCAACTATTTATTATTCTTACTATTAGGAACGGGTTAATTGCCGGGATGTTAAAGAGGCCTTTCCTGAGGTGAACGTGTGCACGCTGATAATGATTATGATGAACTATTCCTTAACTGTGGCTGACTAAGGCGGTGATAGTCCGTTCCCCATCTTGGGTGTGTTAACGCTGTCTCGTGACTACGGGCACACATTCAGGTTCTTGATGTTCAGGATGCAGGTTGGAGCTACGATGTCATCTTGATAGCTGAAGCGAGAACAAAGACCGCATGTGGGGTCCCAGAGGAGAACCAAGGCCCTCTGTTTAGGCAGGTGGAGTCCCTCGCCGGCTACCTCAACTCAAACTCCATAGACCTTAACGGCTACTTTCCGCAACTTGTCTACTCAGCTAGTTTCTTTCCGTGCAGGAACTTCGAGAACATCGCGGAATCTTTTTGCTTTCACTTCCTGGGGTCTGGCAGATCGCAACTGCCTATTCGTTTTCAAAACAAAGACCCATATCGCAACGATACTGCAGCCAGTCCTCACGCCGCTGATGTACCATGGGACTCACCAGTACCATGGGACTCACCAGGAGGTCCCGCGTCAATGTGGTTCAATCGATGTAAACTGAACAGCCTTTTCTCTCTTCAGTGTTGGTTCGCACCAAATTCACCTGTGCTAAATGGTTCCAGCTTGCTGTAGGTGACATTGAATGTTGTTTACGCTGGTTGGCAATTGGTCTCCGTCAATATTCCAGGGTGTTGATGTGTTTCTTATGTACTTCTCAAGACGATCGTCGGAATGTTTGAATTAATCGTTTAACCTCTTGAAAGTGCCACTGGCGAGGTGTAACGCACCATGAGCTTTCGCTCAGCAAAGAAGTATCTAACGAGGCGCAGTTTATTGAGCAAAGCGTCCAATAGCTCCACACAGGCAACCGGTGATCAACAAACATGCCACTTTTCCGCCCGCGAAGAGATTCCTCCAAACGCGCGGCCGCTCATCCCAGCTAATTCGAAGACGGAATGTCTTCCCAGATGCTTTCGTGCAATAATTCTTAAGCCATTTAACGCGTTTGCCGCGTCCGTTGGAACACTGGACACCTTTTGAGATAGCAACGGAGCTTTTATTAACCACGCGTTTTTTGTGCGCACATCACCGCTACCACTGCGGATCTGCCAAAAAACCCGTTTTTCTCCCACCGCAAAGCCTTAAGTGGTAGAAGCAAAGCAGGTGCTTGCTATATCTGACCGTTCGTCGAGAACCTCCACTCCCGTTATTATTTGCACCGACACAAAAATTATGCCAGGCCTACAGGCAACCCTTTTGCTTGCAGTATATGCATTTCGCCTAAGAGTTTATTCCCAAATAACATGAGACTGGAACTGTAATCGTTACCTGCGGAAGTATGAAATCTACAGTCAAACTTCTGAGGGCATCTCGCACGTGATGAAAGATTATAATTGATTCGCTCCGGTCACTTAGGCCACCGTGATCGCGCTATGAAGATGTCAGAAGTTGCGCCCAATTAAAACCTGTTCGTGCGTGCGAAGAGAGTTTTAAATGTCCTTGCTGATTTACCGGCACCCATCGAAAAGCTTTCAATTAAGGCCGGTGTATGAGTTTATTTTCATCGAGGCCGCTAACAAGAAAGGTGTGGAAAAAAGTGAAGCCAATTCAGGCAAGGAGAGGCTAAGAGTATGTTTTAAAACTTGCATCGACGTAAATAGGAGAGCCACCGAAGTCTATAAATGTTCAATTAGGCTTTGCACTTATGTTATTTAGGAGCGATCTGAGATTTTTTTTCGACCACAATCTGGCCGGCTTGGAAGCAAGAACAGGCGCGTCTAACAAGATTTCTTTTGTTTCTGTATTGTTCTGAAACAGGGAAAAATCTGAATGTTAGGCATTCTTCCTTGAAAGAGTGAAATTAATCAAATACCTACAAAACTTTTGGTGACTCGTGTCTAGATTCTCAAGATAAATCTCGGGAGCCGAAAGAGGATCCACAAGAATTGCTTGTGTGTTTTTTTTTCCTTTTAGGAAAGGGTATGAGGCAGAGTATGCGGGACTCACGAGTTTATTACTAACCTATGCGAGCTCACAGCCAAAGACAGCTTGCTCAAAGGAGAAATTAGTCAAGTTCAAACTACAATGAATCATTCACTTTACATGACTAGCCGAGATCAGCGCTGATATTCCCCTAGACGCGACTATAAACCGTGGTTTTCTACTCTTCATGTAATTTTGGCTGATTTACACAGACCAGTGTGAATCTTTATATCTGACGTAAAACATTCTAGATTGTGGCGGTATGAAACCAGACCTGTTATGTAAAATAAAAATTTGCTCGCTGTCATTGTAATAGCATTCATACACACGCAAAAAAATTGAAACCCGAAGCAAATTACCTAGGTTAGACAAATGACGCAAAGCTACCGGCAGTTTTCATGAATATAACCTAGCGTCGGCTGCATCTCGCGCTTTCTTTCAAGTATTCGATTTAAAACCAAGTGTCTTTTCTTTGGCGAGCGCTTTCACCACATTGTTTACACTCCCCCGGACTTTTGAGGCACCCAGCAGCGAGAGGCTATTAACGCCTCGGCTTGGGGCATAGCACGCTCCAGCTTTTTACGCGGGCTTTCCAAGGAATAAGAAAAAAAAAACAGCGATCTGCTTCCGTAACAGCTAAGGGCAAACAAGGAAGCCCTGTGCATGGCTGCAGCAAAGAAAACAAAAGCAACAACGCCACAAGCTTATTTATGAAGAATAACGCTATGCGCGTTCCAGGAGTACAATCTTGGAAAAGTTTCACGTTTGAATAAAATGAAGCAGAGGCGCGAAAAGTTAACTCGCGGATTGTGTACATAGTGCCAAAGGTGGAAACTTTTATAAGGCTGAAGATTGAAGCAACCCTTTTCAAAAGGTCAAAGCGAGGATGCTAACAAGCGAGCCTTAACGTGACCATGTAGGTTAGATAAGCCTGCCTGTTATTGTTCCTCAGCTTCTAGCGCTTCGCAAATTGGAGAGACCAGAGTTTAGTAATTAACACTTGTATGAGACAAGACAGAGCTGTGCATTGAAGGATGACCATTCATGATTGGCAGGAGAGATAAAAACAAAATATGGGGTTAGCGCGCCAACATTAAGCTAACATGAAACACAAGTGCCAATATGACTGCACATGCGGGCTGTTAAACTACCTTCCGGCTTAAACAATGCGTCTAGATTCTTTGCGCCTCGTACCCCTTTTCACAGAGACGCGGGGGGTTCGAGCTTTGCAAGCCAAGAGGCATCGTAACCGTAATGCGGCACGTATTACGAGCCATACCCAACAATTTTGGACAAAAGCATTTTTGAGCGGAAAACCTTTTAAGAACGCAATTTTTTATATAATGTAAGAATTCACTATAACAATCAATACATACGGAGATCAGCCGACGGCAGACTTAGATTTATTTTAATATTAACGTTTTTTCTGTCGTCCGAAGCGTTCCGCATTGGTTTTGTATAAGAGTCTTAACTGTTCGATGCGATTGATGGAAACACTTTAAAAGAAAGATTTTGCTACATACCAAAAGAATATGGACCATTACCTTTAATATTTTCATTACAGTATCTTACAATTTTCCAATTTTCGAAATTTTTTATCCGAGAATGTTGGACATGACTTGTGATAAAAAATGCTGAGACGAACTAACCGCAGGCTGCCCTTGTCATCGACTTCAAAAAGTTTAGCGCAAACATGAAACTTGTAGGAATTTTGTGTGAAAGGGTAATTCTCTGACGTTTTCCTGCAGTTTGGGAAGCCATTCACGGCATGCCCCGCTGCTGGTAGCAGCTCCTATGAAGAGAGTTGTGTAGCTTGAATGAACGGCATTGCCCTTTGTTTCAACTTTTGATCTTATTTTTGTATAGTAAAGCCGTTCTAGCCAAGCAGGCAGGACTTCAAGTACCACACAGTTGAAATATTAGAGCTTAATGGAGAGCTGAGCACACGGCGCAATCTATTGGGGAACCAATATTGCTTGTCTATGCACTTGCACATGCGACTCTTGGCTGTAAAAGTAATACTGCGAAAGTAAGCACGATTACAGCAGTAGAAAGCGGCTGATTCATAAATAAGCAGGCGCTATTTTCTTTGGACAGTATCTAAAGAAAACAAAAGCACCTCTTCAAAGACAAAGAGAGACACATCGCGTGTACTACTTTTATTAAGACAGTTATAGCTTGAAAACTTAGGGAAATAGAAATTAATTCGCAGCACGAAGTAATGCCGGCTGGAGAAATTTGTAGTGGCAAAGTAGCTTTTCAGTTACATGCTTGTACCTTTCCGTAAAAAAAAAAAAACATATTTGAAAATTTTTTTCCAAGAAAACCACAAAAGTGGCGATGAAAAGCTCCTCTCTTCCCCGTCCTCTGTCAATCCCCTCTTCTGATGTAGTAAAAAGACAATACAGAAAATACAAAAAATACAAAAAAAGAAAATACAGTTCATTGTTGGCCAGTGGGTAGTCGTTTCCTCGTTGTCGTTAAAAAAGAAAGATTTCGCTGCAAGGGCAAGCTACCCTGCATCTGTGTTGGTTTATCTAACGACCGAGTTTCTTTGAGCACAATTCGCGTGCTCTGAATGAAGAAAATTATTTTCAAGGCCACCTCATCTGAAACCTGACGTAATTCTCAGGGGCCAAAATTTGTTTCCAATGGAAATGAACTCCGTGTCTAAAAAAAGTGGAAAACGGTCCACATGAACATTTGGGGAATTCCTGCGGAAACAAGGTGTTGTTGCCCACACATTTTGCTTTCGGTCGGATTTTCAGCATTGAGTGGATGCCGCTTATTTTGTTCAAGAGTTCACATGAATTACGGTGAGCTGAAGCGCTCGACACGTCTACGTGCTCCTAATCTGGCGCTGCTTAAAAATGAGGCGGCTGAAATGCATTGCATTGCTTTTATTTGCGAGAGAAAACGTGAGCAAGAAGCAAAAGAAAACAAAGATTTTTTTTTTACTCACAGACGTCAAAAATTCGGTCATTTCTTGTGCTTTCGTAATGACGCCTTTTCTTACGGCGTCATTAGGAAAGCGCGGCGTGCTCCAAACTGCCGAATACATTTCCGTAGCCCAGCTACGAGAAGTTGCTTTTTTTTCTTTTACTCCATGAGTAGGTTTTGCGCAGTGTAGTAAGGAGTTCGTTGTTTACTTTTCGTTTTTTTAACAGGGGCCGTAAACTTTTATATTCTTGCCGCGTCCTTACATCCTTATTATAAAGTCTTTACATGGGGCGCCGTCTCCACTTATTATACTTGGAAATGATTCCGTTTGCAACTTTTTGATGGTCACCGAAAGAACGAAAGCTGGGTGCATCTACAAGGTTCTACACGGTGCTGGGACGACATATTCTTTTTCTCGCCTTTAGGCACTGAATCATGATAAAGTACCTGTGTCGAAGCAGCCATCAAATACAGGCCCACAGAATCACTATGGCGCGTTTACTTGAGAGCAGTTCTAGAAGTAGGACAGCCTGTTTTTTTCAGTGCTTCTATTTTAGGCGAGCAACAAATTATTTTTCGAAGACGCTGCTGCGATAACGTTCTATGAACTTCGCACTGCACGCCATTTCTACTGGCGCTTTATAGCACTAGCGGGTGCGCGATGCCCTATGTCTTCCTTGAGATCAATGGGCGAATCAGACAAGGCGGCAGTGACGAGTGCACGTCTAATCGTCGTCATAAACGCACGACCTTGATAGCTATGTCGTATAAACTGGGGAGTGTCCTATGCGCGATTGTCTACTTAATGCCTGGTGTGCTAATATGTAAGAAGGTTTATTTACATAGACAAATGGAATACTCCCAGGCTTATTGCCTTCCCTCGTGGTGTCGTGGAGGCCGACGTAGTTTTGAGGAAAGGGAAGGCACAGGCACTCTTTTCACTGTATGTGTACGCCTAAATGGCGCCGTGAGAGAAAGTACGCTGGGAGTGTACGAAAATAAGGGGAGAAATAAATAAATAAATAAATAAAAAGAAATAAAGAAAGAGAAAGAAAGAGAGAAAGGAAAGAAGTAAGAAAAAAAAGAAAGAAAGAAAGAAAGAAAAAAAAAAGAAATAATGGAAGAAAGAAAGAAAGAAAGAAAGAAAGAAGGAAAGAAAGGAATGCAAGTACGTAACACGCACTGAAAAACTGAGCGCTACAAGTTTACTATAGTCCCTTTCCCTTCCAATAAACTTGTTTCCTAGCTGCCTACCCTTCCCTGCCAACCACCGCCCCCTCCCTGCGAGCTTTCTAACAAGAGGTAGGCATTAATCAGTGGTCGACATGCAGCAGGCGCTTAGAGAACATGCAACTATGCAGTCACATTCAAGAATGCTCATACCATGATCAACACGAGTAACATTCTCATGGGTTAGCAAGCGACGTACTGGGAAGCTGATGCAGTCGCCACCTGCAACACTGTTGACCCCTGAGATAGTCAACTACAGGCCTTTCTAAAAATCGTTTGTATAGGCCTCGCTATACTCCTCTCTGTACTGCACTGCGCACCTCCTGTAACACAGATTGGACTTCGTTACGCCAGGTACCCAATGTAGGAACACTGAGGGTGTGTTTCTTGTATACAACTATACGCCTTGTAACGGGTGGATGGCGATTATGGTGATTATGGTGCCCTCTAACATCTGTATGTATTAGACGCAGCTTCTACGGGGTAATGTCGAGCGCGAATATATTTTTTGTTTCCACTAATTATTCATTCTGCTGACCACCTGAAGCTATTTAAGATCTAGAAGGACGGGTGGGGGGAGAAACTTGCAGTGGGAAATGAGACTGAACCCCATCTTGTCGACAAAGCAACTCCCAAAAATTTTATTCAGATGTCACCACCCTAAGAAAATCGCCCCCTCCAAAAGCGATTCGTAAATCTCCTCTGCCTGTATTTCATAGGTGCTTGGATTCTTAAATTCGAAGGACATTTAACCTTGCTCTTTGACAACAGAACCCTTAGGGCTTCCCCCCCCCCCCCCCCCTGATTCTGGACACAAAAACAGGCAAACAAACCCAAATGACATATCATCATCATCATCAGCCTGACTACACCCACTGAAGGTCAAAGGCCTCTCCCATGTCTCTCCAATTAACCTTTTTCTTTGCCAGTTGCGCCCACCTTAAGCTTGCAACTTCCTAATCTCATCCGCCCACCTAACCTTCTGCCGCCCCCTGCTACGCTTAACTTCTCTAGGAATCTAGTCTGTTACTCTTAAGGACCAGTGGTTGCCTTTGCATTCCATGCCCTGCCCAAGCCCATTTCTTCCTCTTGATTTTGACTAGGATGTCATTAACCCGAGTTTTTCCTTCCCCCACTCTGCCCTCTTCATGAGATAGTGTTACTGGTTTAGTACTTATATAGGCGGAACTGGTAATCCTATAGCTTACATTCATAGAGCCCGAGGAGTCCTCATACCTCCTGGCGCAGTGGTGCAGTGGTTAAGCGATGCGCCACTGTCCTGCTATGGCAGGTGCTGCCACCGGTGCGGCGATTGTGCGACCCAAGTTGATCTTCCTAAGAAACCTCTTGCGCCCTGTCATTACATTAACTGCCACCTGCCACGGTGGTCAGTTACCTCACAATCCGGTGGGCATGGTGTGACGACGCCGCAAAGTCACGTCACCTAGGTTGCCGGAGCGGCAGGTTGCTCTTTCTGCTCCGCCTGCGAGGCTTCAAACGGCCGCCGATGCCCACACCGGACAATTTTTTTCCGGCCGGGGGCTACTAACCTTCTCGCGTTAAAAGAAGGCGATTGTGTTGTGAGTTAGATATACTAGTAGTGCACTAAAACATCCCCTCAAGACAACCGTTTCGAACGTATCACATTTGTGTAGTATAGATAAACCATTTTACGGCAAACCTATATGATCGTAAATATCAGATTACTACCAATTATCTCGCGCCTATTGTTGAAAGCTTAATGACTTAACGTACTACAGGTCCACAAATATTTTAAACAGGACGCCGCGTTCTTAAAGTGTAATGATAAAAAGGCGTTTGATCAGTAGGAAACATTTATAACGCTTGGCGATGCTCATGCCTGTATAGTGGCTTCATTAACTAGAACCATTCGTTTGTATCCCGTAGCTATTTGTTGCTTTTCTCACTTAACACTCTCGGCACATCCGGCTACTTATATCGCGCAAGTGCTCTCAGAAATACTTGAACTTGTTTTGCTGAGGCTAATCCTGGCACTTCGAAAGGCAATGCATTTTGCGATGAGAACAACAAAACCGAAGGAGTTAAGCACTCGTAAAGCACCTCGACTTGCTCTCTACTGGGAACGTACATTGTGTGCAAAAGCCGCAATTCCGGAAAAACTACGTTGCACAATACTACCTAACGGCGAGAACACAGAGATAGAGATTTGTCTTCGGGGCTTTACTAATGGCCTAGCAGCCGCGTGCTGGCAGTGAGATGGAGGAAATCACGGGAGCAAAGCGGTCCTAAGGGACAAGATTGCAAAGAATGGCTCTGTTCGCAGTGACATCTACGACTCGCATTCGCTCTCGCGCCCATAATTCTAATGCCCGTCGTGGCAGCTCTCTGTCTATGGCGCTGGTCTGGTAAGGCCGGCATTGCAGCTTCTATGCCAACCGGAATGGCCAATTTCGGATTCAGGCTAAATACATATAAAAGCGTCCATGTACTGAGGCTGACGCTCTTCTAAGAACCCCTCCAGTACAACATGTCTCAATACCGGAATTTGTGTTAGTAGGTTAAAACATGGTTTAAATAAATTTACTCTTCTCTTTTCGAATCAAGCTGGCCAAGAGAAAAAGCCCAGGAGACAGGATGCAGGGACATGCAAATAAGCAAAACATAGGAAAATGAGATTTGTTGCATTTCGTAGTCTGCAGTACAACACCCGGTCTTTTCGGTCTTGTTAAAGAAGGCATGCTATCCCATGGTTGCTCTGAATACAAATAGACCGATGGCTTTCGCGCCTTGTCAGACTCGGCGCCATTGTCCAGTGAACACATTACAAGACACCGTGCCCGGAATCGCAGCCACATTTTTGGTGTATTAGGTGTTTATATCTCTCGAGGTAGTGAAAGGCGTGTTTCTGCAAAAAACAGCGGTGAGAAGAGGTGTCTGTGCACGTTTATTTCATTTGTTATGCACCGCGAATCTTGTCCACGTGTGAAGAATTTGAGTTCAATGAACAGTACCCCTGAAAACGCAGAATGCGCAATATGACGAAACTGAGAAGTTATCTGTCCTTGACAAAAGCACCGTCCTTCTTGAACTCCCCCCTGCGCTTCGAGCAGTTTCACGCGAAGATTAGCTATAGCAACAATACTCAGTAGCTCGCTAAAAAGAGAAAACTTTCTAGGAGGAAAGAACCTTTTCGTATATTTTTAACATTTTTGTCTTTGCATTCCTTGTCTGGAACAGAACAAATCAAGTTCTATTTGTACTAAATTTTAGCATTGAACCTAAATAAAGCGGCACACGTACTCGCCAGGATACACTTAAGGATAAGCCATTCCACTGAGGACGGTAGTGGTAAAAATACAGCAGCACTATTCCGTAACAAAAGTAAAAACAGCGCTAATTTTTACACAAACAACACAGAAAGACCACACAGAACAGCGCCCGTCCTGTCTGGTCTTTCTGTGTGGTTTGTGTAAAAATTAGTGCTGTTTTTACTTTTGTTACACAATATTACACCAAGCAGCCCAGCAAGGGGTACTGCTAAAGTACTATTCCGATCCGATAATGCTCTGCTTATTCATTTTCACGATTTGTTAAAGTAACGCAACGCCCTGTGTTGTTGACTCTTAGTCATTAGTGTAGGCTCGCACACAACGTGGAAGTGGATTCATTTTAGCCGATCGCAAGGAGGGAAAGGATATTAGCATAGTAGAGACTAAGAAAGGAACATAATATCCCACAAAGTTTCCCGATTGGTTGTGCGTAATGAAAACGAAGGCTTTTCCTGGGTGCAGTGAACGCGGCCGTGCTTTTGTCCTCTGATTCCACCTTTATACAGCACTCAGCAGATGAACCGACAAGACTGTTGACGAAAAACAGGATGCATTACAACCGCATCCTGTTCTCTTTCTGTAAACCTCAAGATGAAAGTGTGCGATAATTGTATCCGTATAGCGCACATGATAGGAATAGTTAAGAGGGATATGGGAGAGGCCTTTCTTCTGCTGTGGGCTTGATTATGCTGATGATGATGAATTAAAAGCCTCAAACGGAAGCTTTGCTTAGGTGTGGGTACTTTTACAACGTTGGGGCGGGACCGAGGGGGAGTACTTTCATGCATCTCGCACAATGTTTACCTATTAAGTGATCCAGAAACTTTACATCCGGCATACATTTTTGAAAAAAAAAGAAGAAATGAATGAAGCACTGAATGAGTTCACGCCTGCACTTGACTTCCGTAACGTAATGTTGTTCGTTTGATATTAACTGTCCGTTACCCCATATACATATCCGTATTTAATGCGATGTGATATATTTCTGTGATGTATATTTTGCATTCTTTGTGATCTGGTGAAGTGATACTATGCGCTCTTTGTGATCTGCATTATGTGATAATATTTGTGGTATTTGTGAGGTGATACTATCCATTCATTTAACATTGTTCTATTCCTTGCATAACTTGTACGCGTTCTTGTTTGATTTTTAAGTTTTTGGTCAATATTTTCCTTGGGTTATGTTCACTGGCATTTTAGGAGTGTTTATACTGATAACTATCTTGTACACGCATATAAATTTCCTTGTACTGACGTTCCTGACAAATGGTTGCTTGCAGTTCATGTATTTTTCTCCATTGGACCCATCACTAGCCACCGACTATGGGCCCACGCAGTGTCTGCGTATTTCCTGTAGTGCACCAAATGGCACTAAATATATAAAATAAATAATAAATAAATAAAACCCTGAGGATATTTTTGTGAAGAACGTACATTTTATTTCGGTGTCTGACGCATTATAGCCTTTCTTGCCCGTGCGCTAATAAACTGAACGTCACTGTTTAATATCTAGAAGTCGATGTAAAGCTCAAATGATTTACATCCATGAATTGAAAACCAGAGATATGTTCTTGCTCGGTTAACTTTGGGAGCGAAGCCTTATAACGTAAATTTTACCGTGTCGATAAGTCACAGTTCCTACTTCAAAATAGCGCAAAAGCAAGTAACGACAAATGGTCAGAGTCGTATTAGGCGAGCTGATTTGTATTTCTCTGTGCAGTTGAGATGCTAGAAAGCACATGGTCTTTAAAATGCAGGTCCGAGACAGATCACTATACATCATTGTGGCGGCAAAATACATTTCATCTCCAGTGTACTTAGCTTACCAACGTCCAGCTCACACCGCGATTCCTTTGATGCGAGAATTCAAATGCAGGTTGATGCCTCGCGAGCACTGGGTCAACTTGAAATTAATTTCGCCCCTGCTTAATTTCAGGACCTTAAAGCACCCATACATTCTGTCGACCCGCTCTAAAGCAGGCACTGTATACTTAGGAAGAAGTCTTTCTTTTCAGTACGGTACAAGATTAGGGCACACTCTTAGTGTCAATGACAAGGACTTCGCATACCTGACATCTCATAACTGGTCACTCCGTAACTGACTCGGTGGATAATGACAATTTTATCCAGGTATGCCGGAAAGTGCACCCTATTGAGAATGTTCTACTTGTTGTAGATAGTACTGCGTAACTTGGCTTCGTTCATGACCATCAACGATCAGGAGCACCCATGGTGTCAAAAGGCAGGCAAATGCGCGGAAAAGTTATCGATATCTCACCTAAGCAATTGAGAAGACTGAATAGCGTTATTCTTTCTATAATACTATCTTTTGTTTTTTAGCCTGCATAAAGAAGAGATACGAAACAAGATAAACTGCCTCAATTGCAAAAAGGCTACGCATGCGGCGGCCAATAAGAACACCACAGTCTGTACGGCGACACTCTGAAGAAACCTATGGAGAACACACATAAAATACAGGGAATAAAACGTGGTTGCATAGCCGTGCATAGCGCTGCAAAGCTTGTATTATGAAGTGATGTTGGCCTTCGTTTTCTTTCTTTAAAGGATGTGTGAGAGTAGCGCTGTTAAAATATAGAATGCACTGTGTGAACTTTACACGCAGAAATAAAGGGTTGCTTGTCCGCTCAGGATATCGTATTTTGCCCTGGAGGAAAACGCTCGCCCGTTAAAATCTTTTCTCCCATGGGCCCCTGTTAGAGCCACCTATTCATGGCGTTCTTTCTTTCTTCTTTTTTTGCCTGCAGCATTTTTGTTTCGGTGCCGGCTGTTTCTTTGGAACTGTTGTGGAAGGGTCAGTTTTAGTGATGTCTTGTTAAAATACTGCCAGTCTTTAGAAGGCTAACGAAAAGGGGTATCGAAGCACTCTTGTTCATGGATTTTCACTGACAACGGCTTCCACGAGCAGCACTTTCATCTGATTAGTTGAGAAGCCTGTAGAAACGGCTTTTGTCAGATCCCTGATACTCTGGACTGCATTATGGCAGTTTTCTCTGTTTATGCGCATTAAAGGTGGGTGTAGGCTGCTGCTGCGGCGTGTTTCGACACCAGAATATTTTTAGGCGACCGAATATCAGTAACTTGGCCGAAGACTTGCAAACCTCTAAAGGCAGTTTTGGCGTTACTTCAGTTTTTGAGTGACACAAAGTTTCGACACATGGCCTTGATCCGGCACTGGTGGTGTGCTCAATAATCCATATTCTCTTCCCTTTGCCAACCATCGTGTCCTCTTTTTTCCCACGTCCCCATTTCCCAGTACAGAGTAGCGCCCTAGACAGTTCTGACACCGGCCCATCTCTCCTGTGCGCATGTTTTTTATTGCTCCATCATGAACTCATCACGCGCGGAACCTGAACACATTTCTTATTGTGTAAATAGTTTGTGTATATTACCTCTCTCCCTATCCTCTCTTCCTGTGCTTTCACCTCTTTCATTTCATTTCTCCATTCTGTCTGCAATCCTTTATTTTCGCTGCCCCAGCTCAGGTTCTTCGGCATCGATGGCAGATGCCGGGTCTAGCAAAAATCTTTTACTTCCTGTTATTATTATTTTAATAAAACCACTTACTACTACTAACCACCTCTCCATTTTTCCTTCTTAACGTTCCTCGTTCCATTTTACCTAAATTAGACAGAGACTACAGGAAAACAGTAACTGATTCACTATGACCAACTTGGCATATTATCTGAACTGCTACGTTTCTTTCCTTGGGTAATTTTATTATCTTCCAATTACTATTGGCATTGTGCAGTCTTATAAGCTATCAAATGAAAGCAGCAAGAAAAGATGTAGATGACCTAAAAAACAGTAAATTTTATAAATAAAAATTATTGCAAAAGCATTTTCGGACTCACCAGGCCGGGCTTCGCCAACGCTTGCTGCAGGCTCGCAAATCCAAACAATTGCGAGAAAAACAACTCTCCAATGGGGAGCATACATTATGCAGCTTGAGCACATTGCTCCTTCAGTGTATCCACAGAACAATGCTGCGCGAAGAATATACAGGCCGCTGGACTTTGTTTTCGCTGCTTTTCTCGGCACAGGAAAAGTTCCCACAGGGAGTGACGAGAATGGAGCGGAGAGGCGCTCGCTGTTCGATCGCTGGCACGGGCCCGACTGGCATGCGCGTTGGCAGCGGAGGCTGCGTGTGGTGACGCTCGGTGCATGCAGCGCCACACCACGGAGACGATGGCGAGCGCCGCAGGTGAAAAGGGAAAGTTGGGGAAGGAACGGGCACAAGTTCTTCCCCTCAACATCTGTGGCGACTGGGTGAGGTGGCAATGCACGGTGAAATAAGAACGGCAGGAGCGAGGCACGTAGGAAAAGAAGCGGGGAAGATTCTCAACGGAACAGGCAGGGACACTTTATTTTTCATTCTTTTTACAAATTGAATTGAACAGGTTGTTGGGGAAAGGAAATGCCGCAGTATCTGTCTCAATTATTGGCGGACACCTGAACTGCGCCATAATGTAAAGGATAAAGGAGGGAATGAAAGAAGGGAGAAAGAGGTGCCGCAGTGGAGGGCTCCGGAATAATTTCGACCACCTGGGGACCTTTAACGCGCACTGACATCGCACAGCACACGGGCGCCTTTGCGTTTCGCCTGCATCGAAACGCTGCCGCCGCGGTCGGGTTCGAACCCGGGTATTCCGGATCAGTAGCCGAGCGCGCTAACCACTGAGCCACCGCGGCGGCAAAAAATGATTTTGTCTAGAATTGCCGGGCAAATATTTTCCCTCTTTTTCTCTCTCCGCCCTTTCTCTCACAGTGTCGTTGGGATATACCTCATCCTACTACGATGATGTTGGCGGTAATGTGCTGGCTGAGGGAGAAAAATTATTGTGGTTCTGTAAAAAGAATCCCACAATACTTTCTTGACCTTTAGCCAGCACATTAACGTAATCATCGTCGTAGTAGGAAGAGATATATCACAACCCCAAACGTGGTAGGAAGGATGGAGGGAGGAAAAGACGAAAAAGACATACCCAGAAATTCTGAAAAAAAGAATGAAAATTGGTTTTTGGGGAAAGGAAATCACCCAGTGTCTGTCGGTAATCTCGGCGGACTGCTGAACCGCGCAGTGAGGGAAGAGAAAAAAAGACGAAGTGAAAGAAAAAGGAAGAAAGAGGCGCCTTAGTGGAGGGCTCCGGAATATTTTCGACCACGTGGGGATCTTTAACGTGCCCTGACATCGCACAACACACCGGCGCCTTAGCGTTTCGCCTCCATAAAAACGCAGCCGCCGCGGTCGGGTTCGTTCGAGTGGAACATAATGTAATTTTGAGTGCTGTCCTCGGAGCCACTCGGCATTTCCACCCACATCAAGGAACGTCAAGGTGCACTTGCCCCAATTACAGTGACGTCACCGAACCCAGTAGTTGTTCACAGCAACAACCAGTGCTTGTTCGCGACGCTGACGTCACCAGAATTGTGGTAGTCCTGGTTGACAGGACGACTGTGACGTCAAGCTGCACTTCAGCGCTGGCGTGACCGAGAAATAAACTCCGCGCAGAGAATCGTTTGTAATTAATTACTCATGCTGCGCACTGGTGTGTCGAGCTCGTTTTTGTGAGTACTAGGCCCGTAGGCATCTTTCAAATCAAAGATACCGACACCCAAAGACATTGTGTTCATATCTGTACCCCTGTTAACCCTTCTAACTTCTGTACTCTTGCACCCTCCCTTCTCGTCTCCTGCTTTCTTGCTATGAAGTAAACTGTTTCAGCGTTTCTCAAGTTCACACAGAAACATGACGTCTGGATCAGTTTAACGAAACAAGTTCTTACAGGGTGCAATGTCGCACTTGTTGATGCATATACAGGCCGTCAGTTGAACGGGAAGAAGCCCAACCACAAGAAAAAGAACGCACAACGCTTGTGTTCACGGTTGCCTTAGTGTTTCCGCTAATCTCGCAGTAAGAACGCCGATTTCCGCAGTTTGACAAACGGTGGATGTGACCGGCCTTGTTGTACAATGGGCTCCTTCAGCGCCTGCCAAGTTCTCTATGCGTAAAAACAGGAAACATGTCAGCTGTCACCATCCCCATCATCAGCGATGAATGAAATAATGCCAAATAAAAATTTTCGTTCAACTGCATGCCAGATTACACAATTCATTAGCACCTTCTATCGTGTAGTAGTGTGCCTGGCAGAATACAATAGGAAAAAAACATTCTTTCAGGCCGGTCATAGCAATGAGAGGAGTTCTATGAAAAACATTCGCTTCTAGCAGGATTCAATGATTTTACGGTCACTGTCTTTAATCAGTCTGCCTTTCTCGACTGCCTTATTCGTCTACCCTTTTCATGCTTTTATCTTGCCTACGCCTAGAATTAATTACTTGTATTGTCCGCTTATATGACCACAAAGCGAGGGCCTCTGGTCAATATCCGGGACCATTAAGTCCTCATGATTTCACAAACACTGTACAGAATGATGGCAATTAATTTTCAGCCCTCAGTACAGGCTTTAATATAAGCTGAGCTTGAGCGGTAATATATCACGTAGCCTTTAGCGCCATTTCTCACTTCTTTTCTTTAAAACCCGTCAAAATTTGTCTCCATTATTATAAGTTATGGGGTTGTGATGTTGTGGAGAGTACGGATGAAGCTGCCGCCATTGATTACAACGACGATAGGATTTCACCGATGACGACACTCTAGCTGTTGCTATAAAATATGTTTACACAAGTGCAGGAACGCGGGCTTCTGGAAAATTCGGCGAAGTTTCATATTTCTGGTAGTAATTGTTACTTTGCTCATTACAATTTTCTGTTCTTTATATAGACTTCGCAGGGAAACTTAACGAACAAAATTCCGGAAGAATGTTACAACTGTTCTTAATTTACAACTGTTACAACTGTTCTTAATGGATTTGCAAAATTTTTAAAGTTGTCTTTATTTCAGAATTGCTACCAGTCTTAGCGATGATTATGAAATTATAGGCGTCGTTTCCATATGCACCCAAACGTTTCAGTTACTTACAAAACCTATATATATTTTTAAATACCTGTTTTCTTTAGTTTTGTACTTGTGTCGATAAATGCAATCCTGGGAACATATTTGTCTGCCCGGCTAGCACTTTTCTTCTTTTTTTCTGCCACTGGACGCAAAGTTTTCATTCGGTGTTCAGCTTTGACTAGACTGCGTTTAATCATAGTTCTTGTAAACCAGCGCAACGGCTGTGTTTTGCCCCTTTCTGTTTGGCTTCGAGCCGTTGCGCTGATTTACAAGAACTATGTCTGACCAACTCGCCCACCAGTTCATGTTGTGCGTTAATCAGTTTTTCTCTCTTCGAAGGTTCTTTGGAAAATTATACATATTTTAAAAAACATTCGACCTATCCCTTCGGCTTAATTTTGCCGAAGGTCACAGCTGGAAAATGCATATTTTCAATCTTCCTCTTTCCCTTCTTGTTCTTTCTGCGCAGCGCTAGCGGATGGATGTGTCGAGTGAAACACGAAGCAAGCAATGAGACGTTTTATGCCGCCCTCAGGTAGAAGTGTGCAACCACTCCCTTGCAGTGTGCTTGAAGAAGTAAACAACTGTGTGCAACAATCACAACCTGATAGGAAGATGAGACCCTGGAGGTCTTTTTCAGAGATCATTTTATGGATTGTCGAAGGAAGTTGGCATTTGAACGAAAGCATTTCGATCAGGTAGAACTGATTTTGCCGACGTGACGTGCATTTCTGAATGTCCTCCGTTATTTTATATTTGCTGCTTGCTGTTCTCAATTCGATGTGTTGGTTGGGGTTACTCCCTCGAAATCGATCGTTGACGTTGTAGTGTTGCGAACTCTAGTTGTTTCTTTGTGTGTGCCGTGTGTGCCTATAGGTATACTAGCTGTTGCATATTTGTGTCCGCTTCGGGAATGCACCCATCTCTTCTTTTATTCTGACATAATTTAAAGAAAGTGATGTACAAAGGAAACATCGTTAGCACGTAGGTTCTTTATGAGTGTTCCTTGTTCTCGAAGTCATTCGTCATGAAAAAGGCTACCGTGCTGTACATATTGTAGTCATTTCCTCATTGGCATTCGGGCCCTGCTAAGGCCAATCATTACTTCATTATGCCTCGTGAAGGCAGTACAAAGTATTGACAACTGTGCTGTAAAAAAATAATAAATTACGGTTGAGTTAAAAACAAATATTTGATTCTGCTGTCAAATCTGAAATTCAGCTTTCTGTGCCTGGAGCTGAGCGAAGCTGTGGACGGTCTCTTCGACTTCTAAAGTTTCACGACATAACAGTTGCAGCAAGCGTCGTTACACGAACCAATTGTTGAGAAAGTATAGAGAAGAGAGGAAATTGTTGACGCCACGAAATAAAAGTCAGATGGAAAGGAAGCATCAATTCCCTAGACAACACTTCTCGATTAGGACTTACCATTGGCATGGTCCAGACAAAGACGTCCTTTTATTGAAGCGATGGCTAGTAGACTTAGACTTCCCTTTCACGTTTGCTGACTTCCCTCTGTTTTATGACCAACTTAATGCAAATGGCTTTCTGATGGTCCTTCCTCTACTTTTCCTTCTCACACGAAATAAGTGAATAAAACATGGGTGCATTATGAAGCCACAGGTGACAGGGCTAAGATTTTAACCTCATGTTTGACCCATGATATAGTCATAGCTGTTCATGTGCCACAAAAACCGAACAAAACACACATCTGTCTAAACTCGTGAGGTGAAGGGCCAAGAAAACGTGGTCGGTCTATAAGAAAGCGATTCGCGGGTGCCTTGCATGAAGTATTAGTTGCATGCTGACATCACCCGATTACGGTGTATTTAAACGCAAAGGGTAACGGCTTTTTTTAATGGTGATTAGAAACAGCAGAACAGCATACGCACTCACTGGAGTAGAAAGAATGTAACACGTGCGGGCAAACAAAAAAATATTGGAAAAACGAAGAAAACCCGTTCCAACCGTCCACAACCATGGACGACGTTTAAAAGAGGCATTTACAGCTACCTCGGAATGGAGCTTTTGTGCATAACTTCCAAAGTTCTATGCATGTCCATACGAGGGTGCAGTAGCTGCATAGTTGGCGTAACACGTCCGCATATCTTGTGTAGCTAATTCTGGTCGAAGGAACATCGAAACCTGACAGTGTGGACAAGTCCTACTTACGCACTAGGACAGCCCTACGTTTATTTTTTACCGCGTTACACTTCTGCGTAAACTTTATTAATCACACTTAACTATTTTACCTGTTCTACGTTTCTTTCCACGGAAAGTAGAAAATCAGAGTCTATTTATATTTACATTTTAGTGATTGAGCAGTGTCTCGTGCTTTGATGGCAAGTACATTTTCAAAACACTGGGCACCGAAGTAGCTTTGCAAAAATTGCTCCTTTGGCTAATGAAGCCTTAGAGCTCTATAATTAGCTGCTCATTACCGAGCAGTCGACACGCTGAATGCGTCAGAATAAAGGCCCCCTACCATATCTTTATTTCAGTCTGGGCGTGCACTCAAAAATATTTCATTAGCGGCCTTCATCGCTTTGTCCCAAAAATTGTATTATTTGTTTCGATTGTAGGTTGTGAAGAAAGATATAAAATATTTCTGTATATGGTCAGACAAGCGAACGCCGGGCTTTTATTCATGTGTTTCGAAAAAAAAAGCGCTACATGTAATTTATATTAAGGCCTTAGAAATTTCAAGCAGGTTTTTGGTTTCAAGGGGTGGGTTATGATTGGCGACTGCAAATTAAATTATATAATCAATTCTGGGAAGTTTTCCTTAATTAAAAATTAGTTAAACGTGATTTTTCACATTTCTAGAAAATGCAGAATGCCCAAGTTCAAAGCGGACGGAATTAGTGCTATAAAGAGGCGGCAATATTTTTTAATTTTATATATCCGCTAAAAATATTCTGCCTGATCTAGTAGGTATTAGGTACTATATATCAGTTATCCACAGACTTTTAACTGAATCATCTAAAAGTTCCGAAAATTTACCAAGCGGTAGCTCAAACAAAATTTTATTCATTGTTTAGGTAATGGAGCCATGCTTTGGGGCTGTGATAGGTAAACGAGCCATCATTTGCAGCAGCTAAGAGATGCAGAAACCCTCCAGGTTGTGGAAGTTTCTCATCATTCTAGAAGACGGACGAATTGCAGCTGTAGAGCGACGCTCTACGCCTTTGTCAATTTTTTCTATGGGCTTCACTGTTTCTACTGAAATAAGATAGAGAGAATCTGCATTCGCACTTGTTGAAATTGTGTTATCTCACTCGAAGCCCATGTCCTATAATCGGTCATTTACTCACTGTGGACATAATTTGCTGCGCAATGATTCTAATGTGCAACAAGGGTTTTTTTTTTTACTAACGATAAAAATAGCCATGTTGGAAGGAATAATTTTCAGGGCGTTAGACATCCGAAATTAAGGTTTCTGTACAAAGGTGTTCTGTTCTTAAGCTCTAAAATCTAATGGGATGGTCGGTAATGTTCTACGTAAACTCTTCATTATATATTTTTTTCTCATTCTGGGTGCGAACCCGACCGCGACTGTCGCATTCCATTGGAGGCGAAACGCTAAGGCGCCCGTGTGCTGTGCGACGTCAGTGCACGTTAAAGATCCACAGGTGGTCGAAATTATTCCGGAGCCCTCCACTACGGCACCTCTTTCTTCCTTTCTTCTCTCAATCCCTCCTTGATTCCTTCCCTTACGGTGCGGTTCAGGTGTCCAAGGATATATGAGACAGATACTGCGGCATTTCCGTTCCCCAAAAACCAATTTCACAGGGATAGAATTATTTCCTTCCTTCTTTCACTCCCTCCTTTATCTTTTTCCCTTACGGCGCGGTTCAGGTGTCCGCGGATATATGAGACAGATACTGCGACATTTCTTTTCCCCCAAAACCTATTGTTATAATTATTATTTTCACAGGCGCAGAGCACCACCGCTGTACGGCTTTCAACTGCCGAACTTGAAGGCGAGAAACCTGCGCGGTAATGACAAACGCTTCAGTGCTGTGACATGAGGCGGAGGATTATCCATCCGCACGATCAACGGATCATTAACGCTTGATACACTGCAGAAGTGAAGAATGCGACACGCCCTGACACCTAGTCAATAGCTTTAGAAAAGAGCGTCAACGCTGAGCACAACCATTTTGCGGTCCTTATAAGGTATCTCTTAGCCAGCCGCGGTGGCCGCGTTTCCACGTAGGCGAAGCGCAAAGGTGCCCGTGTGCTGTGCGATGTCTGTATAAAATATATCGACTAGGTGCTTTTCACCATCACCACGAAGGTGGTTGAAATTATTTCGGAGCTATGCCGCCGCGGTGGCTCAATAGTTATGGCGCTAGGCTGCTGACCCGAAAGACGCTGGTTCCATCCCGGCCGCGGAGGTCAAATTTTGATGTAGGCGAAATTCTAGAAGCCGGTGTACTGTGGGATGTCAGTGCACGTTAAAGAACCTCAGGTGGTCGAAATTTCAAGTTGCCATTGAAATTTCAAGTTTCCTTTGAAATTTCAATTTCCATTAGCAATCACTGTGCCATTTCTTCTGCTAAAAAACAAACCAATAAGCATTTTATCAGCACTGTTAATTAGCTGACAGCAACGACCGGTAAGAGTGACACCATCTGATTTTATTAAAATCAACCTAGCTTTACAACAAACCAATGCCTCCCCTTTTTCCTAGCAATTTCAGGTCCATCCACCAATTTAAAAAAGTAGTACAGATTTATCGCCCATTCATGTTTTCACAGTCCAGCTAAGACGAAGGGAGTGTCTTGTACGCTATTCATTACCCGCTGACTGGCTGAAGAAAGGCAGTAAAAATGAGTTCACTGCGAAGCGTGGGCCCCTACTTTGAAACGCGTCTACATGCTTTCTATACGACTTATTTGAACATCTGGGTCTTCAGCTTGCGTGACTCTAGTTTTCGCAGTTTATTTCCTCGATTTTCCCTGCTGCTTTAGCTTCCAGCATTTCGGCTCACTAGGTGCCTGCGAAAGGGTTGGTTTCTAGAAAGATGCAACTTCGAAAATATTAGTTGGTCTCAGACACGCCTAATCAGTGAGGACATGTCTGCATCGATTATAAAGTGGAGGACATCCATTCATTCTTTTTTATACAAACTTTCTCATCAGAGTTTAAAGGTGTCTAAGCCCCAAACGTTAGGGTGACAAAGTAAACTGAAGCAATATCGCAAAAATGGCTCCCAGAAGCCACAAAACACCCACGTTCTGCTTACGTCCATGCAGTGACATCTTTTCGCAACTTCGTAACGCGTCCCCGACTTTCTGAATCGGAACGATATCGCGAGCAGATTCGAACAATACAACAAACAGATCAGACAAAAGAAAACGAAGCCGTATTTATACTTTAATAGAAAAGATTTGATTAGATTTATGGGGGCTTATAACGTCCCAAAGCGACTCAGGCTATAAGGAACGCTGTAGTAGAGGGCTCCGGAAATTTCGACCACCTGTGGTTCTTTAACGTGCACTGACATCGCACAGTACACGGGCCTCTGGAATTTCGCCTCCATCGAAATTCGACCGCCGCTGCCGGGATCGAACCGCGTCTTTCGGGCCAGCGGCCAAGCGCCATAACCACTCAGCCACCACGGCGGCTAATTTAATAGAAAAGAGCCATCAGGAAACAGAAACGAGAAGAAGAAAAACACGCACTCAACACGCGTACAACACTACGGATTAAAAGAAAGAGTTCGCCCGCTAAGAAAGAAGCTATGCATACAACCTATCCCCAGAAACATGGATCCAAACCTCCATGCTAACAGGAGACAGGTTAGGGAAGAATTTTATGAGAGGAACATGGGGCATGGGGACAACAGTCTACACTGATGCCTCCCTATACCCCCAAACACACAAAAATAGCGCGGTAGCAGTAGTTGTAAATTACCACAGAGAACACATCACAAGCCTCGCAGCCCAAGTATCTAACATAACGGAGGCAGAGGAGATTGCTGTCGCCCTGGCAGCGAACGAATGATATAGGGCAGGAAGATCCCTTAACATCTTAACGGATTCACAAGAGGCGTGCCGGAACTATACTAGATGCAGAATTAGCAGCACGGCACTCAAGATCCTCAGTAGAGCTCTGCTCTTTGAGTGACGACCAACACAGAACATAATCTGGATACCAAGTCACGCCGGGATCAGGGGCAACGAAGGGGCAGACAACCTAGCTCGAGGAATGACGAGCCGAGCAGGAACGTCATTAACCCCAGAGGAGCCCCAGACTAATTGCGGTGACAGCTATTCGCAATTATTAAACCTATATAAGGGGCTAAGATTCCAATAACCTCCACCACATAAAGCATTATCCAAGGAGGAAGCCACAGGATGGCGAAGACTGCAAACAGGCTCCTTCCCAAACTTATACATATTAAACAAGATGTTCCCCACACAGTATAGCGCCAACTGTCCGTGGTGAGGAGCAAAACCAACACTATATCATGTCACATGGGAGTGCGGAAGAAATCAAGCATTCCACAAACACAAAACACCAAGTGCGGAGCAATGGGAGAGCCGGCTCACCAGCTGCGAGCTAGGGGTCCAAAGGGCCCTCATAGCACACGTGAGCGAGGTGGCCCAACTCAGTGGAGCCCTGGACTAGGGGCCCACCCACGGCCAAGGAGGACCCAAGCTTCAAGACGAAGACTTCGTCCTCTACCGCTACTGCTTCCTAAAGGAACGAATAAAGTTTTTCATTCATTCATTCGCCTGATATTGAACGTCAGATGTGAAGCGTGGATACCTGGCAGACACGACGGACGCGGGTGGATGTAGTGCGAAGCGTCGCTGGCGTTGCGTCGAAGGAAGCGGTGGAAGAGAGCTAGGTGGCAGTAGGAGCGGAAGGGCCCAGAAGTAGTCTCCCGTCAACAGCCCGCAAAACTTGGCAGCAGAAGGAGAAGTGTTGCTAGGACCCGTCAACGCGCCGCAAGCTTCACACAGGCAATCCAAGGGAGCCTCTCGGCAAAACGAACCCTCAGTCCATCGTCTGCCCCCTCCAAACTTGAAAGGAACGCAGGAATCTTGCGTCGGTGATCCAAGGAAGGTCCCCGGCAGCACGGACAGAACGTCCGACGGCTGCCACATACAGCTTGAATGACACGACCGCCGTTGCGCTGTTTCCCTTCACACCTCGGTTTTCTAACTCGTCTGCCCTCCGCTCCTTCTCTCCGTCGTCGCCTTGCACAGACCATTCGCACGTGCACACGCGCAACTCTGGGCTGCCACGTGCAGCGCTCCGCTGCTTACGCACCACGGTCGACGCACGGCATTCAAAAATCCGCTGAGGATTTGTTGTGCTTCTCACACGTCTAAGCAAACACATATAGCCCTGTCTGTCCGCTTCGCGATATCAGATCGCGTTGCCCATTAAGTGCACGGCCAACTTTTATCGCATTCGTGTGACGTCTCCACGAGAATGTCTCTGGAGTGCGCAGGGCCCCTGGTTAGCTATCACATGCCTAGAAGTGGAATGTCCAGAGATAAAGATTCTTGTTCTGGCCTGCATGGTTCTGATCGCCTTCAATACGATCTACACAAGATACGATTTGTTACACAAGCTTCAGTGAAAGCTAGCAGGTAGGTTCACAACATGGATACCGGCTGGGTTTTTGCGAAGTGTTATCAGAATATACCGGCCGTTTCAGCGAAAGTGGATCAGAGATTTAATAATAATAATATTAATAATAAGTATTGGTTTTCTGGCAAAGAAAATGGCGCAGTATCTGTCTCATTTATGGGCGGAAACCTGAACCGCGCCGTAAGTAAGGGATAAGGGAAGGAGTGAAAGAGGAAAGGAAGAAAGGGGCGCCGAAGTGGATTGCTCCGGAACAATTTCGACCACCTGGGGATCTTTAACGTGCACTGACATCGCACAGCACGCGGGCGCTTTACCGTTTTGCCTCCATAAAAACGCAGCCTCAGCGGTCGGGTTCGAACCCGGGAACTCTGGATCTGTAGCCGTGCGCCCTAACCACTTAGCCACTGCAACGGGTCCAGGGGCGCGATTACGGATCAGTCTCAAAAAACTGTCTCAATATTGAGACAGTGACGTCAAAATGACGACACCGAGAAATGCCGACCGCCGAATCGGCCAATGCGGAGCAAGGAGGCGGTGGGCTCCGCCCCGAAACCACTAATCGCACGACAAGGGACCGTAGACTAATGTTTTGCAGTAAAAACGCAGTGAATAAAAACGAGTAATGTTCTATTTTGCTAAGTAACTGTATTTCAAACCCAACAGCACCAAGCAAAAGAAGCAGTGTTTTCATTTTTGCAATAAAGTTTGCTGTTTAGTCACTTTTTTTTGCCGCGAAGGTGTGCTGTCAGCGGTATAGCGTGAACATGTTAGTCTGAAAATGAGCAAAAACGCAATGAAGAAAACAAGCAATGTTTTATTTTGATAGTAAACTGTGTTGCAATCTCAACAACACGAGGGAAAATTAGAAGCATTCTCAGTTTTGCAATGAAATTTGCTGCAGGTTAACTTCTTTTGCCATGAGGGCGCGCTGGCAGTGGTATCGCGTGAACATGGCGGCGTGCAAGAAAACAGCTGATTCCACGGCTAGTTCCCGATTTTTTGCGTGTCGTCTAAAATCAAGGCACTTTGCGGATGTCTGAAGTGTGCAGAAAAATCTGATTGAAGGCAGTGAATGCTACGGGCCTGCGCAGATCAACTTACAAGGAGCGCTGGGCTTGAAAATCGACGAAGACAACTTTAGTCTGTGTTCTCGGTCGGCGCCTATCGATCACCGAGTGACGTGTGGTTCTGTTTATTTTCTTCATCACATAGAAGCAACTGCCGACAGACAGGTGCAGCTGCTGATAGCTTGCAATCTCGGTGCGGGAAATGAGAGCCGACACGGCCTGCCTCTGTGGCAGCACTCTTCTGCCTCGTAACCAAGTGTTGCCGCCCACATCGGGCTAAGCACTTGATGTTCTGTTTGTATTTTTGTAGCTCCGTTCGGTTTATGTTCAGTTGTTGCCGTAGTTTCTTTTTTTTTTCCTGTGCAAGATGCAGAAATTGTGATGTTTATGCTCCACTTTGTTTAGAGAGAAAGGAAGCACTTGACTTGATAACTTTGCTATTGTCACCGAGGAGAGAACGAGCTTGTTCCATTAACGTTATTTACTGATCATGTAGTAGATCCAGGGTCAACCAGGAAATAAGTAGTTTGCTTGTATAGAGGCTAATTGCAACTGGGCAGAAAGTTGAGCAAGTTTGTTCATGTTTGCTGGTACACAGCGCTTGAATTGCATATGATCCAGGGCAGTGAGGTAGGTAGGACAGGGCAGTGATGTGTAATATTGTATTTTGCTCAGCAGGCGGAGTGATGTTGGTATAATTGGGTTTGGTGAGGGCAGTGTTTGAAGGGCTTTAAATACTTTGCATAGCTTCTAACATGCACTTCCCTTCAGGTCGGAAGACCGCTTGTTTTTTTTTTTTAAATTATGGTCCATCATATCTGAGACACCCTGTATACAGGCCACTCCAGTTTGAAAGGGAACAGCCAGTTGAAAATGACTAGGACAATAAATACCTAGGCGAAAAGTAGCTTGAAAGCAGTTGCACTTATCACACATATTATATGATAGCACAAGGAGCTTGTCCCGCCATTCGGCATTGTCACCGTCTCGTGTCATCATGGACAAGACTTCATAGCCCTGTGTTACGCAAACCAAGCTAGGTGTCAGTTATGGGGCAATAACCGAGTGCTCAAAATTTCCCACAATGGAGCTGCCTGTATATTCTTAGAGCTGTAGAGCATTTCCAGTAACGGTGTTGCATGATTTGTGATTGTAAACTAACCTCTAATCACACACCATCTCCTTGATGATGTGTCTGTGATGTTTACACATCTTTGTCTATCAGTGAAGATGTTCTAGTCATTCAGCAGTCATTGTAGTCACTGCACCTTACAATCTTTATTATGCATTGTTGTACAGCGGTTTCCTTGCAGTAGGTACAGCTTTTAGCACAGAGCGAAACCCCTAGCCACACACCATTATGCTAAAAGCTTAGCTTTGGTATTTACACTACTTATATGTGCCAAAATGTTTTGTAGTCCGGAAAATGCATCATGTACACTGTACTATGCCATATTTATTGTACAGGTAGCCTCTGTATGAAAGAAAACATACACTTTGAACTCAATTTTTCAGATTTTTTTTCTTAACTGCACTCAGAAATGCCATACGGTAATTGTACATCAAGGTAAAGTATGCTTGTATGTACACTGCCTTTTCTGCAATAGAAACACTCGTGTCAAATGCTGTGCCTAAAAAAATAAACGCGCTTACTGAATGTATGATGCAATAAAAAACAGCTTTTTGATTCCAACAAGCATCACAAATATTTCATGCCTTATTCCAGCACTACACGTTTGGTTCATGCATGTTCGTCACACAGGTAATGACCACAGGCACTCCACCAAACTGGAAGGAGACAGCAGAGAAGGGGCAGGTGGGCTAACATAAGCATTGACAAAAGAGAGTTCAAAATGATGCTTTTCAGAAATTGGGCGAGCTGCTTCAACACCTTTTCCGTCTTCAGGAAGAGACTGTGCAACACACTGCTGAGGGACTGGAAGATATACTAGCAAACACACTGAAAATGAAGTGGCAGCCGGTGGGGGGCACTTGTTTGTCACTGCTGGCTTCTCGCTGCACACAGGTTGGCCAAGGGCACAACCACATCACACAATTGCTCACACACTTGCAGATGTGTGTTGTGCAATGACACAAGGAAATGACAGTGGCAACAGGGGAAGAGTGCCTGATATGACTCTCTATGCCAGCATGGTGAGTCGTCTCTGGACGCTAGATTTTCCATCGCAACTGCCGCTGCACCATCCCTCGGTACGCCTTCCTCTGGAGACGGGTCGTCCTAGAGAGGCCAAAAGTACAGCACCGCATGCTCTTCTCAGGAGGCAGGTGAGGAGGGATCCCGTCTGTACGAGGCAGCCACCATTTAGAGGTGGCCCGTTGTTATCTGGGTCAGAGGCAGTGTCGCCTGCACCCTCTGGTCATATGGGCACATCCAAACAGAGGCTGTGAAGTGCATGATATGGGCACATCCAAACAGAGGCTGTGAAGTGCAGCACGTGCGGTGATGATGCGCACTGTCCACTTCCACTGGCACTGGTGCATCCGGTGCCCTTGAAAGCAACGGAAGCAGCTCTTCGGCACACCAATACAGCGCTCAGCCACAAATTGTGTGAAAGCATGTGGTGTGTTGTACAGGCCTTCTGCTGAGTCAGGTCTGTAATGTCGTGCAACTGGTGCAGGCAGCCATGGCTCCAGTGGGTAGACATAGTCTCCTGCATAACAAAAAATGATGCGGCTAAGCATGTCCTTTCTCAGTGATCTCAACAGCATTACAGGACACTCTGCTATACAGTAGAAGACTCACGCCAAGTAGCCCACATCCAGGCTTTGCTGAATATGACATTCAAGAGCATACATACATGCAGGATTTAGATGTATAAGTGAGCGCTACTGTAAGGTCAGTCTTTTACCACCATATTCATATAAATGATGCGCTATGATTGCCTACAAAACACAAGCGCTGTCAGGTGCATTTTGCTTTGGTTTCTTCAACAGGAAAGGCTATGCATTTCAACAATGTAATATGTGTCCTGTGTTTCTGCTGCAATTATATTTAACAAAAGGAAAGGGTGGCAATACATTGTATCATACTGTAGTGTCTGCATTTGTGTAACTGTCCAGACTGATTCTTGTAGCTTTAGCAGATCCGGCCAAATGCATAGTGCTGGAGCTCAATAGATGTGTCTGAGTTCGCCCGACGGGTGACACGGCTATTTTACTGCTTACCCAGAAAAAAAATCACCGTCGTCCGGCAGGCCTTCCTCCGCCTCGGAATGCCGCCAGACAAACGCATCGCGGAAGGATCCGGGTCAGCGCGAGTCCACGGCCAGGATCCACATGTTCGCACCACAGATCTGAGAAAAAACAAGCACAGCCCGTACTCACTATCGCTGCCGAGGCCCGCACTTGTAGCTCATGCACTTGTAGCACTTGAACTCATGCGGTCAAAAACAGTGGCCGAGGTATACTCACTATTACGTCCGCAGCGTAGAACCGCTTGCGGCTCGTTCGCAGCACTGCCCCCAGACTCCTTGATAGTGATGAGTGCCCAATCGACACACCCGACGACGCCGGAGATGCTGCCGCCGCGAACGTTTAGGCAAAGGACGCCCTCCTTCGCCGCCGCCTTCTCCTCGGGTCTCCTCGGAAAGCAAACACCCCCCTTCTGTTACCCAACGTTGACATTGGTCTCCGCTGCCCGCCGCAAAGGCTTGTTCACAGTCGGTTGGGCTGCGCCGACGTTTTCTTCATTTCCAACGGCGCCTTGAAACCCACCGGAGGCGAAGAAGCGCAGCGCGCACAGCACCTGCCGCTCCACTGACAGCGCACTCACCCGCGCACTTCCCAGTTCAACGGCGAGTTCGTCGCACAGACACTGCGCAGTATCCTCGAAATAACTCTCCCGCGCGTCAAAGTCGTCTTCATGCACCCTCCGACACCGTTGCTCGCGCGGTCACCCGCGTATACGACGATGTAAACAGCTGCCATTTTCTGTCTCAAACGTGTTGATACTACTTTTTCCAGTCTCAAAAAATCGTCTCAATCTGCCCGCATAATTAGATGGCCAACGTCACCACTTCTGCGCCATTTACGACGTCAGTCAGTGACGAAAAAAATCAAAATGGCCGCCGACCAATAGGAGAGAGGCAAATGATATACTTTTTGAGACAATTTCGATTGAGACTGATCCGTAATCGCGCCCCAGGAGAAATTAAAAAAAATGGCATTTTAATGTATGCAAGCAGCTTCTGCAGCACAGTAATACCTGCCTAGGCCGCCATTAAAAAGGTGAATAGAAACGTTTTAGCCGGTTAACGGATTTTTGATAATTATTTTTAACTATTGCACTTAAATACCTGGTTGAAAAGATTTGTAACCAGCCACAAGTAATTCCGATATCAGTTTTTGAATTTGTAAACGCGATTACCCTCGGCACTGTGAGCCCACAAATTTTGAATACATCGTGAAAAAGCTTGAGCTTCGCCTTTAAGAGCAGGACGCGACAGCTTGTTGCTGCATTGCCATGGGATCCACGGGACGCCATCGTCCTTCGGTGTGACCTCGTGCCCGGACAAATTAAGGGAAGGAAACATATCTTGGTGGACAACCTAACCACTCCGTAAGGCTAGGAAAATGAAAATAAAATGTTTTAAGGAAAGGACGCCTGTCTTCTATCTCTCAGTGGACAGCCAAACCGGGCCGTAATGGAAGCAAATTGAAATGAAAATTGGTTTTAAGGAAAGGAAAGGACGCCTGTCTCACAATACTCTCTGGACACCCTTACCGCGCCGTAAGGGCAGGAAAATCCGTTCCCTTACGACACGCTTCAGGTGTCCACCGAGATATGCCACTTTTCGCTCACGGCCAAGTACGCCGACGACACCGGCTTTTCTGCGACACGAGCTCCTTAGCGCTGTAGCGTTAATACATGCGCAATCGAAGAGCATGAAGGCAAAATCCCGCTCCAGTGCACGTAAGTAGTAGAAGTGGCCAATTTTGTTAAGCCACAGCGCCGAGTGTAATGGCGTTTTCGAAATTCTAAAAACTGCTACGTCGGTTACTAACAACCGGCTACAAACATCTAATTGCAACCAGACGTCCAACTTTCATAGTGAAAAATGGATTAGAAATTAAATGCCTAATTAGCTACCATCATTCACCTCTTTTATGATGTTCGCCTACACATTATTGTGCTGCAGAAACCACCTTCATACCTCAAAAAGCCTATTCTGAAAAATTCTGGTCCGCCTTCACTGAAACACATCGTAATTAGGAAAAAGCGGATATAACATTGTCGGCTATAAGATGAGCGAACATTTACAGTTAGCATCAGTCTAAGAGCAGGCATGCGGAAGCAAGTAAGAAGTCTGTGGCTTTCTCGAGCTATTCTGGCCTGGAGCTCACATCCACGCCTACAGCCACATCAAACCGGTAGACCTGCAGTCTACAATGAAAGGACCACAAAGAAGTGCTACATGATGAGCTTCAGCCGATCAGTAGCTTGAGGCTCAAGTGGTGCTATCTCAAGCCGTTTGAAAAGACCGCCAGGTTGTCGAATGGATATCAGTGAATGCACCTTCGTTCGGCACATTAGATCGCGCTATTAAAGAAACCAACTCCCCTGAGACACATGTACATTATGAGAACACCATCGAATGTCTTGTGCATGCGAAAATCGATCGGGAAGAAAGCGGATGTTTTCAAGCAAAATATATATTTACTACCATCGTGAGCTGGGAAGCCGAAACCTTAACTATTGCTGCACCGCCCCCCTTGCTCCGTGTAAACCACTTCGTTGGATTGAGATCCAGCGTCTTTCCATAGAATACGTTGGGTGTGAAGTGATGTCGTTGATCTTCTTTCTAATGATTGGTGGTAAGCTGCTTATGTCAAGCCGGGCATCGATGACTGCAAGTATGCACAAGTTCTGCAGCGTCGGGTCCAAGTGCAACACGTGGAGATCGGTCCGCTTCCATGTCACCTGCAAGTCCTCCGGGTTGAGTACCGGATCAACGCCACCGAAGACAAACACTCTTTCACCAGTAGTGAAGTAGCCACGCGACGAACCCGGCGACGGGCCTAAGCCACGTGGCCTTACTTCGGTCCAGCACGACGTCTCGGGGTCGTACTTGTGCATGTCTGCACAATATGTGCCCTGAGAGAGACTGAGACCTCCGAAAATGTAAAGCTCTTCTTTGTACACAAGAGCTGCATGCCCTTCCCGAGCGACGGGGGGAACACCTTGTACGCGTGGGCGCACCCAGGTCGAAGTGGTCGTTTCTAGGTAGTATATTGTGTTTTCGCACTCGCGAATGCCGAAAGAAGGGTCCCATACAGCGCCACCCCACACGTAGATTCGGGTCCCAATGACAGACGCGGTGAAGTAGCTGCGCCAACCTGGGGCCTCTCCACTGGTGGAAAAACGATGCCATTCCATGGTGTCTAGGTCAAGGGCCCTCGTATCTAACAAGTCGTTCGTGATACAAAAGATATACATGCGGTTACCTACAACGCAAGCTGTCCTCCTGTAAAGTGATGTCAACACCTCACCGGTCACCTGTGGACGGCTCCATGTCAGGGTGTTGGGATCGAAGCGGTAAAGAAGGTTGTTTAATGCCCCGTTGCACGGGCGGCCCCACAGGTACGCGCACTGGCCGTACGCTACAACGGTGCTGCGGGAAATGTCAGTTGGCTCGTCGTTGGGCAGCTCCGTTTGCACTTTATGCCACTGGTATGACGCTATATCGAAAATGAACACGTCGACGGGGTTCCGCAAGGCGTGAGTCCCGGCCTCTCTGGAACGTTCAAAGAAGTATGCCTTGCCGCTGATGGCGACAACCCTTTTGGAAAAGCCCTCCGGAACGCCGAGGAGCCTCAGCGTCCACATCATATCTGACACAGGCGTATAGCACCTTCAGAAACCGTGATCGGTTGTTCTAACGACGGTGGCGGCATCATGCGGCGCCCTACTGAAGCAGCAAGACCATGGCAGGTGTCCGTGGCGCGTGCGGACGCGGGTGACTATGTGCGTCAGGTATGCGAATATTTTTGGTATTCTGCGATGCGCAAACGATTGAGATTTCGGGTAAGAAAATATGCTGCCGCTGTCACCAAGAAAAAAGAAGCGCAAAAAGCTATCACAAAGACTGCAGAAGATTGTTTGGTTGGTTTACGTAGGTTTAACAGCCCAAAGCGAATCAGGCTATGAGTGACGCTGTTGTGAAGGGCTCCGGAAGTTTGAACTGAAAGGCCCTTCATCCATTATTTGTGTATTGCTCAGTGAAGTACTTTTTTTGTCGCTGAGAACCACGTGATTAATGTTTTCCATCTGAGGACTGCTTTAATATGGTCCATCATTGCGAATACAGCTGGTAGCGACAGTATTTTAGGCAACCTTTAATAAAAGGCGGCACGTGAAATGTGCTGTTGCACAGCTTTAGCTACGCGACGCGGAGCTGCCCATGAGGAAGAGAAGCAGCAGATTGTAACCGGAGGCGAAGAAGAAGAGGAAGAAGCCTGAGGACTCGGGCTGCGACTACTCTGAAATTTCACCCAAGACACAATCATTAGCTTGACACCAGTTTACCATATTCTATGGGGACATCCCACTGAACCCTGGCCAATCCCCCGTCGAGGGTATGTGCCATGTGACCAAGGCAGCAACAACAACAACAACGAAGACTAGCTTGACGCTGGCCGTTTTCTGTTTCTCTGGGATACATAATTAGGGCCGTTCCCAGAACAGGGAATGGTCAGCGTCAGCCTAGTCACAGCCAGAGTCCTCCAGCTGCAACCACATCCTCCTCGCCCCCAATGGCAGCGCCGCGCCGCGCAGCTTAAGCTGCGTAACAGTGTGATGCTCAGGTTTTGCTGGCGATATTTTATGAAGAAAATACTTTTTCCCTTCAGTGTCGCATATGATTCATGGTGAACTTATCGTCAAGCAGTTTGCTAGTTTTCATGCACATTCAGTCCATTCACATCACGAGCAATAACTTGCCTGCTCAGCACGCGAAGTAGCATAAACATGACAGAGGTAATAATGAGAGATCAACTTTGATACATCGAAGAGATCCTGACCCAGGATCTGATAGGTGGTGCTCGCATTTCGTTTTTGCAGAGCAGAGCAATTATAGCACCCATTAAGCTCTAAGCCTATGTAAGGTAGGGAGAACTGTTGTCATCGCTTTCCGATACCTTTGGTGTTTAATGTGACATAAGGGATTCGCAATGCGGCTTCAAAACAAACTTGCTTTCTCGTGACGTTTCGCAAATACTGTACTCACTGATTTGCTGGTAACGTCAGGTCCACACCTTGAGGTAAATGAACATGCGTGGTCCATCGAGGGAAGTTTTATACATATGTATTCTGCGGAATGCAGCATAGACATATAACGTTTGTTTGTCTGGACAAAATTTTTTTTGGTAAGTATGTTTGTCACCGACGGAAAATGTGTCAATAAGAAGGGTACAAAATATATTCCTCTTTTCATGCACTGGCATACTGCTCGTTAACAACGCTGACAAGAAGCGCGACCAAGTTTGCATACCACAACAGCAATGCCAAAGTGTATAAAAACTAGCAGTAAAGAAAATGAGAGATAAGAGAAAGAGAATTAATTTTGGGGAAAAGAAAATGGCGTAGAATCTGTCTCACGTATCGGCGGGCACCATTAATTGCAAGGATGAGTGATGCCTTTATTCTAGAAGGCCGCCTAATTTCACACCGTGCCCTGTCACATACAACCCCATGAGTAGAGCGAAATACATCGTTTAAGATATTAAATCTCATTTTTATTGCTTTCCATTTAAGCTGGATATTCTGTACTTGTACAGAGTGTACATTACCCTCTACACCTGTTCTTTCTGACTATCGCTCCCCACTTTCTTTCCCTCTCCCTGTCCTTTTATTCCCGCTAGTCGCACTTCAGGTGCTTCAGGTTTCCATGGCAGATGCCGCAGCTAGCGAAGTATTTTCGTTCTATTGTTAATTTATTTATTAATATCCACTAACAACTTTTAGCTGGAAATAATAATAATAATAATTAGTCTTTGGGAAAAGAAAGTGGCGCAGTATCTGTCTCATATATCGTTGGACACCTGAAATGAAATTGGTTTTTGGGAAAGGAAATGCGACCCGCCGCGGTGGCTCAGTGGTTAGGGCGCTCGACTACTGATCCGGAGTTCCCGGGTTCGAACCCGACCGCGGCGGTTGCGTTTTTATGGAGGAAAAACGCTAAGGCGCCCGTGTGCTGTGCGATGTCAGTGCACGTTAAAGATCCCCAGGTGGTCGAAATTATTCCGGAGCCCTCCACTACGGACCTATTCGTTCCTATCTTCTTTCACTCCCTCCTTTATCCCTTCCCTTACGGCGCGGTTCAGGTGTCCAACCATATATATGAGACAGATACTGCGCCATTTCCATTCCACCAAAAACCAATTATTATTATTGGGAAAGGAAATGACGCAATATCTGCCTCACATATCGGCTCATGCCTGAACTGCGTCGTGGTGGTGGTGGTAGTTGTTTTTTATTATTAATGTTTTAATAAGAACCACTACCACCACCACCATCTGCCATCGATACTGAAGCACCTGAGCTGGGGCAGCGGAAATAAAGGATAGCAGGCAGAATGGAGAAATGAAATGAAAGAGGTGAGGGAACAGGAAGAGAGGATAGGGGGAGAAATAATATATACAAACTATTAATACAATAAGAAATATGTCCAGGTTGTGCGCGTGATTAGTTCATGTTGGGGAAATAAAATACACGCGCACAGCAGTGTGTTGGTTACAACTGGAGTGGGGCGTCCAGTTATTAATCGTTCAAGGTAGAACTCGCGGAGCGTTCGGCCACTGCGTGTAACTACCTGACGGAGAACAGACGGGACATCAAGACCGTGCGTTCGAGGAATGCACAGAGGCTCACCAAGGTTCACTCACGAGTGCGCGCACTGCCCTGCGGCCACAATAGCGTCTTGAGGGAGTCTGGTAGTATGCCCAGCGCCCTATATACCTCAGGCGTATCGCGACGAGCATCGGCGAACGTGGCACAGTAAAGAAGCAGGTGTTCTAATGTTTCTCCTGCACGGCATCCGTCAAAAACATCACTCGTCGCGATTACGTGACGCTCCCGTCGTTCCCCGTGCCACACGCAGCCAATGCGCGCGCGGAGGATCATTACACGTTGTGACCGTGTAAGTGCGCGACAGCCGGTGATACTGTCGATGCGCTCACCTCCTGCGATGCGTGGGTCGGGGTGCTGCTTTTGGAGATGGTCGTGGATGGCCGCACGCACGTCCTCCAGCGCAAGGGGCAGATCGCTGGCAGGTAGTTGGTGTGCAACGGTCGTGAGTTAGTCTGCTTCTTAGTTGCCGGCGATGCCGCAGTGACAGGGCACCCACTGTGCACGCACGACGCATCCTTTCTGCGCGAGGCGCTCGATACGCGAGCGAATTTCCCGCACCAGTGGGGTACCGCGGCCGTTAGATTGCAGGCGGCTGAGGGCGGTGCGGGAGTCGCACAGCAGAGCACTCCTGTGCGGCGGAGGGCCGAGGGTGAGCAGCAGGTCCAGCCCGAGCCGGATCCCCATCAACTCCGCCGTGGTGGAAAAGCCCAGAAAGGTTGGGTGTTGCTGGCTGTGCAGTCGCAGGGTAGTGGTGGTAGCCGCCGCTGCAAGGGAGCAGCTGTCGCGGGACACTGAACCGTCGGTGTCCACGAGGAGATGGTCCTGGAGCTCCTCGTGTATGACGACTCTGGACAGCTTGTGCGCAGCACAGAGGGGTGTGCTCCACTTTCCCGAGATGCCGACGACCTTTCGCTGTACCTCCGAGGTAGCAGGCTAGGGCGCGCATTAGCCGTAGGGGGGTGCGCCTTGAGTCAATAGCTCATGCTCGAGCAGCGCCGCTCCCTTTCGTGACCGCGGGTGCGAGCGCATACGCTGCAGCAGCGAGCGGCAGTCCGGTGCGCGGTGAAGCCGGTCGATGTGATTTAGTGCCCTGCGCACTGCTTGGAGCTCAAGTGGCCACGCTCCTGCCTCGGCCAACGTTGCGGCGCACTGCGAGTTTTCGGGCAGGCCTAGGCGCACGCGCAGGGACTTGCGGTGCTGGAGCTCGAGTACCTTCCAGCACGGCTTGCGCACCGTGACGAGCGGCAGCGCATAGAGCACCGTACCCAAGGCTGCGGCATTGTATAGACGCAGCGCGGCTTGCTGGGAGATGCCCTGGCCTCGAGCGGTGAGCTTGTGCACGGCGGCGGTGATCCCCTTCATCTGCAGACAGGCCTTGGTCGCCGCGGGGCGGAAGGAAAGGCGCCAGTCGATGTCCAGGCCAAGGTACCGCACCGACTTACGCCAAGGAATTGCAGTCCCGTCCAGTGACAGTGGCGCAAGGTGCGCGCGCGAGCGCGAAACGCAGGGCATGGCCACCGATTTGTCCGCGCTCAGCGACAGACCAAGGCCGCGCAAGCTGGCATCGATTGCAGTCAAGGCTCCCTGAAGGCACCCCCGCACGCGGAACGCCTCGTCCGGTGGTCCCCGACACCACAGAGCTATGTCGTCTGCATATATGGACATGAACGCATGGTGTCGCCCGCTCGTGGGGAGGGAGGCCGGCACCACCGACATGGCCACATTAAACAGAAATGGTGATAGGACAGAGCCCTGCGGCACGCCCATGTCGACCGGGCGAGGCTTGGAGAGCTTACCCCCTACTCGTACGCGCATGGTGCGCCCGCTCAGGAAGCCGTGAACGTATCGCAAAAGGCGCCCGCTCACACCAGCCCCCTCAAGCACCGCGAGAATTGGTGTGCGGTGAACGTTGTCAAAAGCACCCGAGACGTCGAGTAGCAGCAGCAGCGCAACCTGGCCTGCTGCCCTGGTATGCTCCAGCGCTGTAACAACGTCCGGTACAGAATCAGCCGTGCACCGCATCCCACGGAAATTCGTCTGCCGCTCGTCAAACAAATCAGCCTCCGCAGCCCGCTCGTTCAGACGCTGCAACGCCTTATGCTCCATTAGCTTACCTGCCGCCGATGTTAAAGCCACTGGCCGGTATCCGCTCAGCTCCGAAGGTGGGCGCCCTGCCTTTCGGATGGGACAAACGACCGCGGTTCGCCAATCCTCTGGTAGTTCCCCGCGTTTCCACATCAGGTTGATCTGCTGCATGATGATCTGTCGTTGCTGCGCATCCAGGTTTCGCGGCATCTGTTATGTCACCCCGTCCGGTCCGGGTGCCGAACAGCGGCGGCAGCGCTGCAGCGCATTGTTCAGTTCCGCCACGGTAAACGGCGCATCACGTGGACCTTCCGAGGCGACGAGCGAGGGACTGGCGACGCTTCTGGGGCTCTCAGGAGAAGCTATGTTAGCTGCATTTGCGGGGCTGGGCGGCGCGAACCGTTCGGCAAAGCGCTCTGCCAACTCTGCAAAGCTGAGCCCGCTGGAGATTGCGACGGCGGCCAGAGGTTGACGGTTTGCCTGTGGTTCGGTGGTGCGCCGCAGGGTGTCAAACAGCCTCCGCGAGCTGACATCCTCCTCCATCCTTTGGCATAGTGAAGCTCACTGCCAGCGGTATAGCTTGTTGGCGTGGCGGCGCGCTGCCGCGTCCAGGCGGTTGCAGACAGTCCAATCGGCGGGTCTGTCAGTCGGTCGCGCCCGTCGTTCTGCGCGATCTCTCTTCTCGCGCAGATTGAGCAGCTTCATATCAGGCGTGGGCTGCCCTGCCCTTACCTCTGCTCCTTGGATGGCTGCGAGAGCTCCTTCGGACTAGACTTGAAAAGAAATGCGGCAGTGGCCGCCGCCTCGTCGACGGCCCGCCTGAACGCACTCCAGTTGGTAATGGAGTAGGCACGTTTGGGGCGCGCTTCCAATGCAGTGGGTTCAATTAGGATGAAGTAATGATCCAGGAGAACTGGAAAGACCAGGATCCAGGATGCTGGAAAGATCCAGGCGAATTGCAAAGACCGCGGTAAATGACGGAATGTAAATGGTGAAGCGCGATTGTGCGCGCTGTAGTGGGAGAGCGAGAACAACTTTAATTTGCACCAGAAAAGATGTTTCTCCCCGTCCACGGCATGCAGACCTGGGAGACTGGGAGTGGCGCGTCCACGGTTTGAGGCTGGCTGGTAGTCCTTGACTGGTAGCGGGCTCTTCCGCCAGGTAGGATACAGGTAAAACGTGAAAAACGGTATTCGGCTGTACGTGCCCCACTGAAGAAGAAGAGCTTCAGAACGCTGCAGATGGAGCCCTACTTGAATTCTAAACCATGTGTTGAACTCCAGCAGGCGTTTATCTTCCATTATTTGTTTGTTTTTTGTTTATCACTACTTTTTGTAGTAAAAGTTACACTAAGCAGGTCAGCGGCGCATAACGGGTAAGTGTCCCTAGTGACTACTGCATATACGCCCCTAGTTGCACCGAGCCACAGGTGTTCCGCCACTGCGCCGAGCCGCGCCTTTCCTCAAAATCATACTTTTAATCTTCAGCTTCCTCTCTGTTCCTTTATTCTTTGCCTCCCTCCCATATCCCTTCCCATACGACGCGGTTCGGGTGTCCACCAAAATATGTGAGACAGTTATTTTGCTATTTCCTTTCTTCAAAAACCAAACAAAACAAGTGAGCCGCCGGACTTCATTGTCGTTGCAGAGGCGGTTCATTATCACGAAAGGAAAGGCGCACAACTGGCTCCGTGGGTCATTGGAAACCTCAATCTCACTGTACGTGGCATTTGTGTCCAACTGCCACCCTGCCACCTTGAAGGAAGGTGGCAGTTAATAGCGGATAGCGAGTTCCCGCCGCGGTGGCTTAGTGGTTACAACTCTCGGCTACTGATCCGGAGTTCCCGGGTTCGAACCCGGTCGCGGCGGCTCCGTTTCAATGGAGGCGAATGGCAAAGGCGCCCATGTGCTGTGCGATGTCAGTACACGTTAAAGATCCCCGGGTGGCCTAAATTATTACGGAGCCCTCCACTACGGCACCTCTCACTTCCTTTCTTCTTTCACTCCCTCCTTTATCCCCTCCCTTACGGCGCGGTTCAGGTGTTCAATGATATATGAGACAGATACGGCGCCACTTCTTTTCCCCAAAAACCAATTATTAATATTATTAGTCACTTTAACCAGAAATTACCATGATAATATTTTTTACGCAGCCCCCTTTTATAGGTCGCCGGTTCGTCACGGCCATGAGCTGGCTCTAACCTAAATTTTTAATAACCACACACATTCGCTTTTCCTCCCATTACGGGCTCTTAGGAAACTGCTTTTACTCTTCCATTCAAGTTTTTGGGTCTTTAATTGCTCCAGCCCTCGTTGGTCGGGCTCCATGTCGCCTCACTTCACCCATTTTTTTCATGTCAATCTCAACTGCTATGTATTTTTTACACTATCTTAGAGTCGCTAAATCTTTTTGCTTTCCTTGTTTTTTTTAACTGCCATTTGCGTCTCATTGTTTCTAACTTTTATCTCCGTCCCCTTCGAACGCACAAAATTGTCGGCGCGTGTAGGCATACTTTTTGCCAGACGATGTTGTTAACTCTCTCTCCCACGTACTCACTGCACATTCGTGCTTCTACTTTTACTTAGGGTCGTTCCTGATATGTAGCCGACGTGAATGCGCCATGCTTGCCTGCATTTTTTTTAGTTCGTATTGTACGCTGTGGAAATGTGCGCCTGCGCGTTACTCCCTTTCCTTGAATCGCACATGCACCCGTGCATGACTGACTAAATTTTGTGGGTCACTCTATGAGATTTTCGGATCATCTCAGTTTGAAGTTGAAGTTGATCAGCGCAACTTTGTCATACGCCGTCTGCCAGTGCTAAATATAGATTTCATTATGTCGAACCAACTTGCCCAAAAATACAACCTGATCATTAGTAGCGACGAAAAAACAACAACTGATAACATAAGCGATAAAAAGACCCTACACCCATGAGAGCATGAAACAGGTGCGAAGAAGATATTCAGGCGACGAGAAGGTTCTCAGCGAAAGAAAAAAAACAACCTTGCGCCTAAATTTAAAAAAAAAACACGGAATATCTCATTTCTTCGAACGCTTCCTCGCAAATGCGCGACTGGAATCACCGCTCGTACCGTCTTCGCGATTAGCGGCATTATCCCTCAACCACTTGACCCACTTTCGCGATGTCCGAGGCATCTATGCCGTGCGAGCAACGTGAGTCACGCGCACCACTTACACTGCCCGCGTTATCTTAAGCTGCAAACCTCAACGACACCTGTTAATCTGCGATGATGCGTCCTGAATGTCTGTTCATCCAAGCGTCGATGGAGAAGGGCGCAGTTGGGAGAGACCCGACGTGGCGCTCTGATCCCGCGGCACGGGACATAAGGGGGGGGGGGGGTGGGGGGGCAGGTTGTTTAGTGGACATCACGGTCCACTAATTACGTCCAATTTGGGCACGCGGAATGACCCTTAGGTGCAGCTGGGCTGAGGGTTAAGGTGAATGAGGAGACGCAAGAGGGAGAAGCGGAGGGTTTATTTATTTAGAAATGCTGCCAATCCCAATCGGGATCATCGCAGGAAGGGCAAAAACAGTATTCAACAAAGCAGGTACATAGAACACAGCGTTGTAACTATATGTGAACAGACGCTGTTAGGTTTAATAGCAAGGATAATAATCGGTGAGAAATAACATGGCAGCAACAATACAAGGGAAAAGAAACAAGAACAACATAAATGCATTACACATTAGAAAGAACAATTTTCATTACATCAAATAGAGCACTGGAGTTGACGAAATGATGTTTATAATGCAGATTGTAGAGCTAGTAGGTGCGCTTCATATGTCTTTAAATTTTTTCTAAAGATGAGCTTGTTACGCTTCGTGGTAGGTTATTCCATTCTCGAATGGCTGACGGAAAAAAAACGAATGTCTAAAACAGTCTGTGTTGAATCGATATTCTTCCAGTGTGTGTGAGTGCTTATGTCTCGTTTTTCTTGTTTCTGATTTTGAAATATACCTTGTACGATCTATGTTCACTATGTTGTGAATAAGTTGATAAAGTAGTTTCTGTCGTGCAAGCCTGGCGCGGTTTTGTAGCGTAAGCATAGCACGCTAGGATAGCATGCTAGGATGGATAGCACGAATAGCATGCTAGCATGCTTCATAGCATGCTAGGATGGCTGGGAAGCAGCAGGCGTCTAGTAATGAGTGAAAGCAGGGTTCGGCGAGCATGCGATACCCGCCTTTAAGCCCGTCTGTCCTCAGCCAAAAACAAAGCGAAAAAAAACCGATCCAGGTGATAAGACGCCGGAAAGGTGGTCTCGGTATACGTGGCAACATATTGCGAGCAGCCTACTGAGTGAGGCATGATGAACGCCGGAAGTAGTGGCGATTATGTGGCTACTTTGGAGGATAATTATAGTACGTCAGAGCATATTCTCGCTCTATAAATGCTTGGAATGCCTGGAGTGACGACTTGGACTCAGTTTGGTTCCTTTAGCACTGATCCGGCATCAGCCAGTTCCCCCAAAACAAAAACGAGATTCCCCTTCCTACTGTTAATATTGTTTGAGAAGGACAACTGCTCTTTGCAGACGTTCAGTCCGCACCTATGAGAACAGTCATTTCAACGTTCACATAGCTTAGACTCACAGAGATCACGCGACCGAAAGCAGCAATTTGTTGGAGATTGCGAGCTTCCTGCCCCACCTGATGACATTGTTATTGACCAGTAAGTGAACGGGGTGGTCCAAGGCTATAGCATAAGACTTTCGCGAAAATTTCACAGTCCACACTAGATAGCGTAATGTAACTATAGCCCTTTAAATAATACAATAGGCTATCGGCGCAGCCGAACACGCCTCGTCTTGTTGTTGTTGTTTGCCTCACTGCAAATCACCCTCGTGCTGTGCATTGCGCACCGCCTTCTTCGTCTACTAATTCTGCTTCGGAGCTTATTGTCCAGTCTTTCGCACTGTAATCGTTTTAGCGAAGATAAAACCCAAACAGTTTTTCTTTCACCCTTCGCCGTTTTTAGTTTTCTCATTCCTCCCACAAGGCTCTAGGAACGCTAAGCAAACAGCTGGCGCGTATAATATCCGCCCTTGTTGTTGTTGCCTCAGGAGCGATGTCACGTACCCACCGTGGTGCAGCTCCAAACAGGACAAAAAGTCATCCACTCTCATCTCAAGCGGCCCATAAATAAAAATGAATGAATCTAGTAAAACATTCATATCGTCTTCTTTCTGTGGTGCTTTGACCAGGAAAGTTGAAGCGTTAAAAGCTTGTGCTCGAGCAACTTTCTAAACTTGGTCCTGCTACGCAAACAACCCGAGGCCAGATAGTAAAGTGGCTGCCGCAAAAGAGAAACGGGTAAGACTCCTCATGCCGAAAGAAACGCACCGATGGCAGCTGTTGCCGGCTTAGCTTGCGTGAAGAAGAGGTGCACGGGGCAGGGAGTGAGGGTGTTCACATCCGTTTATATTTGTTGACCTTGTCAAGGCGTTTATTTGAAGCACAGGTCGGTTGGTCTTGGTTGTCCGGCGACACGACGGGCACACTCACAGGCGTCGTTCGAAAAACCCAGCTGCACTTCGTCTGCTTCTTCGTTGTCCCGCTTGAACTCGTCCGCTTCTTCGCTGCGCTGCGCCTGTCGGTCCCATTACAATTACTCTCCCTCCGAAAAAGGAGCCATCCTGGCGACTTACGGAGAGGAGAGGATGGGCGGGTCATAGTAAGGCTTGAGGCGCTCAACGTGCACAGTTTCGCGCCCCCGGCGACGGTGGTCCGAAGAGGGAACGAGCGGCTCAACGATATAAGTCACCGGAGAAGTTTGGTGGACAACCCGGTAAGGTACGAGGACAACCCGATTGTCCTCGGTACGCCAAGGGTTCGTAGGGTTTCGGCGGGGTCGACGAACCGGGACCTGCGGCGGGGGTATAGACGGCGGTGGAGCATAAAAGGCCGGGCTGCTAGGGTAGGCGGCAGAGGTGGGCGAGCGCCGTGTACCGGTGACTGCTTCAGCATAGGTGAGCGGCGCTGCCACAGGAGGAGGTGGGGGACTGGATGGCAGAACTGCAGCGACCTGCTCCTGAATAACACGACGGATTGTGGGCGTGAGAGATGGCGCCAGGTCGTGCGGAGGGCAAACGGGGTCGGGAAGGTGATGCAGCAGAGAAAGCTGGCGAGCGACCTCTTCGCGGATGAAGTCTTTAACCTGCTGCATGAATAGGGACTGCTCAGCAGACGAGCCACCAAGGGCCAAGCCAGCAAGACCCCCCGCAGGCGCGCCGGACTGCCGCGTAGATGCGCGTTGCTTGCGGAGTTCGTCGAAGCTTTGGCACAGCTGGATGACGGTGGCGACGGAGGTGGGGTTCTTCGCCAGCAGCATCTGGAAAGCGTCATCGGCTATGCCTTTAAGTATGTGGTTGACTTTATCCCCTTCGGACATGGAGGGGTTGACACGCTTGCACAGGTCAACGATGTCCTCGATGTAGCTGGTGAACGTCTCGGAAGGGAGCTGAGATCGAGCACGAAGACGTTGCTCGGCGCGAAGCTTCCGGACGGCGGGGCGGCCGAAAACGTCGGCGAAGCTTGTCCTAAAGGACGACCAGGTGGGAAGGTCGGCCTCATGGTTGCGAAACCATAGGTTGGCAACGTCCGTTAGATAGAATAGGACGTTGCTAAGTTTGACGGAATCGTCCCACCGATTGTAAGTGCTGATGCGCTCATAGGAGGCCAGCCAATCGTCGACGTCTTGGTCATCGGTGCCACTAAAAGGAGAAGGGTCACGCTGGCGCTGCACCCCGTGACAGAGTACGGTGGCAGGGAGGGGCTGCGATGGTTCACTCGGACCTTCCGGCATGGTGGCGGAGACGAGGAGCGTTCCACTTCGAAGTTCCAGGATGAGGACCGGGACGGGAACCGAGGCACCTCCACCAAGTGTCAAGGCGTTTATTTGAAGCACAGGTCGGTTGGTCTTGGTTGTCCGGCGACACGACGGGCACACTCACAGGCGTCGTTCGAAAAACCCAGCTGCACTTCGTCTGCTTCTTCGTTGTCCCGCTTGAACTCGTCCGCTTCTTCGCTGCGCTGCGCCTGTCGGTCCCATTACAACCTCTATTTAGAGTCACTGAGTCATTAGAACGTTCCTGCTAAGTCATAACATTTATTTTCCAGTTAGATTTCGAGTAATTGGATGCCAGAGAAATTGACGTATTGGAGAGAGCACGGTGTTTGGCGAATGACGTATTTATCGTGTTTGTTTTGACCAGTTCATTTCTGAATTATTGGGGGAAAGATGCAGGAGAAAAATGCGCGAGCGTCAAATTTTTAAACCCCTGCCAGGAATCCATATCAGGCGCCCCTTAGGAAATCAGGTAGAAGGATGGACAGTTCAGTAATAAAGAAATTTAGAAGGAAATAATAAAAAAAGTGAAGTAGATGCTTGGTTAATGCTGTTAAAATATCATCGACTACTCCACAAATGGAATTGGTGGAAAAGCGACTTACCGTAGCTACTCCGATGGAAATGTGGAAGAGTTACAATTTATTTCAGACAAGGAAAAGTTTTTCCCTCCTTGCTCGTAACATTTTCCCGTCAGTTTTTCATTTTTTCTGCCTCTAATTTATCCTCATTTTTTTTCTTACTGTGGTAGATCTTGTTCCTGGGAATGGCCTTTGCTTTCGGTTGCTGAAGCTTGATCGCACTTTTTGGTCGTTCTTGAAAATTGCTTTATTTTATGCACGTGGAGCTCTGCTAGCGTGTTGTTTCTGTCGGCATCTGTTACACTTTGCTGTATCCATTATCTATCATTAGAGTGGCAGTAATTTCTTTTCTCTTGGCTCGGTAATGGCGAACCGAGAAATGGAATCCAGGATGTACACTATACGGTACACTCAGCATTTGTTTTGACTTCTGCGAGTTTGTCCTTTTGTCCTGTTGGCGTTGCAGCAGCTGTGTCCTGCATGCCATGTTGGCCCCTAACACTCTAGACGTAGTGGTAACGCAGCAGAGCATGTTAACACAGTACGGAAGAGGTATAGGCATAGAGATAACCTCTTTTATTCAGCAAGCAGGCTGGTGCTGGAAAAATCGGCGTTGTTCAGCGCACGTAATCAAAGCTTCCTCTCTGAGACGAGAAGAGGCAATGGTGGAGGGAATGAGATACTGCGGAATGCGCGTGTCTCATGTGGCCAGGCAGTATCGCTCCTCAACCAATGATCGGAGCATTCACGCAGAGGCGAAATTAGCTAACACGAAGTTATATAATTAGATAACACGAAGTCGGCCCGCGGAATTTTGTGTTCCTCTATCAGCACGACGCCTGGCCTGTGAAAAGCGCCGCGTCAGGAATTGAGATTCGCGTGGTTTTATTCGGGCAAGGACTCTCGCAGGCTTGCTTACGCCAGCTGTTTTGCTATTAACACGCATGTTCCTCCTCGTCCCAAGGTACAGGCCGTAAAGCGGATAGCAATATACTAAGACGTTCGAGGTGCCCCTGTCATTGGAAGGTCCTTCTTTTTTCCTTTGTGTGCAGGCCACTATGGGCTAAAATTTTGTTAAGAGTATTTTTATTCTATTATTTTGCTTCTTTATTTTCGCTCAGTTTGCCTTTGATACCGCAGCCAATGAACGACATGTGTCGATGCCTATAAACCAATACGACACAGACTACAGCTGCCAGTCAGAAGAGGGCAAATGATAAAACCCGAGATGCTGGTGTTCGTACCGTTGGAAGCTTTTCTGGAGGAGTGATCTGTCGTCACTCATCCGAAAGTCATTAATATTGTGGCGCAACACCTGAACTTTGTAATAAAGTGTTTTGGGAGAAAAAACTGCTCTGATTGAGGTGATATAGGCTGTAGCCACAAATAAAAGGCTACCAAGTCTTGCAGAGCTGTTTCAATATGCCCACATTTTCACAGTTGCGTTTTGTTGCCAGAGCGCAAAACCGGTGCTCACGAGTTCTCATGTTCACAGTTATTAGTACAAAAAGTGTACAGAAAACCTGTAGACAGTCGATCCATTGTCTGCTAAAACGTTTGTAAGGAATATCAACGTACACTACGTTAAGCTTTTATTCTTTAACTAATTTCAAGTCGGTTTTTACATGCTTTCGGTGAAAACAGTTCACGGGCAAGATGCCAGGGTACTCTGCACTGTCTCTAAACTGTGTCCGAGTGCGGGTTTCCCGAAGGAAAAAAAAATATTTTTCCGAACGTTTTTGAGAACAGAGGAATAAAAATAGGAGGATGTCTTGAGAGCACAATTTCAAAGTAAACACCAATAAATATGTGATTAGCTAACTTCTGGCTTATAAGATGATTTGTCATGTATTTTGCCTGAAGGTGTTATGCGACCAGATACTTCTTCGAAGCCGCAGTCATTCTTGCAACTCCCTGTACTGCCTCACTAAGTGATGCGAATCGCCAAACACTTCAGGAAACCAAAGTACGAGTTATATAAGAACGTGGATGGAAGTCTATGAGATACCGGCTATTTCTCTTTCACAGATAACAAAAATACTTTGTCGTTAACTGTCCAGTGTCTAAAAAAGTTACCTTGCCTTTTCCTTTCGCGTTAGGAATAGCCTAAACAGACAGCGTATTCTATGGAATACTGAACATTTCTCTTGTTTACAGCGTTAATTAAATGGAAATAACTTTCAATGCCTGAAAAAAAAATAATAATCGCGAGCATGTTTTTACTCGGCCCTCTCTACATATATTTGATGCAGCTCTGCGCAATATATCCTCTCTAGTGCTAAATCATAGTTTGTCAATGTTAGGGCTGATAGCGACGAAATTCAAACAAGCATACTTTGCATATACGAGGTTCACGTTAGCCACCACCTTTAGTCACTGATCATCGCAATTGACGAGCCATGTGTGTGGCACCCGGCAAAGGTCGAACTGTGCGCAAACGTGGAAAGAGTCGTCTATTCTAAGCCTGCCTGTAGTTGACGCCAAGCGTACCTTGCACAATGCTACGCTGCATTAATGAATTGAAGTACACACACATCTCGACGAGTGCACTTTACCTGATGGGATCAATTCCTGCCTTCGTGGTTGGAAGCGAAAGGGCATTTTCCGGCAAAAAGATGTCCGCGCGAAAAAGTCGGCCGAGCTGTAAGCCCTGCAGCTTCACTATATAGACATCTTCCAGTTTTCTTCTTTGCCTTAGCGGGCTCCTGGGGGAACTCTAACAAGACTTGGGAAAGTAGAAAACGTGAAGCCCCGATGGAAGTTTCAGAGAGTGGTTTGGGTCCCCCTTAGACGCTGCACGGTAGTAAGACGCCCTTAGTAGCGTAATTCGGAGAAGCGAACGGCTACAGACGCTAGAGAAAACTTAAGTGACTCGTCAGCGCTTGTATCGAAGAGCCATAGATAGCTCTGCTGGGCTGTTGTTGCGAAACATATCAAACGGGCCCAGCTTATGGTTTGAGACTACGCTAAGGTAGGGCCACTGCAGGCACATCCTTCAAATAGATTTCATTGATCGTACTCTACGAAGCGGTTGGAGGGACATCGGTGAAAATCAGATTAAAACGTTGCTGGCAAAGCAGGGTAAATGGCACTGTTGCCATAATCTTTGATAATGTGTAAGCGTTGAAGAGAAGAGCAAGAAAATAAAAAGGAGGGCGGGAAGGCTTAGTATGGTATAGGTTTAATCCTCCTTTAACTAGCAATGACGGCTGCATCAGTTGCAACTTGGTGATAAATTTATTCTACAGACATTTTTATGTGCCATGTTATGAAAGCGGCGTATATGAGTTACGAACATTGAAATTGATTCTATGGGACATTAATTTGATTATGGTCTACAAGTGCTCAGATTTTACTCTTGAAAAACAGAGAAGTTTTTAGCATGCGAAATTATGCAGCTAAAATCGTTATTGTCTAATTAGACATGCAGAAGACGCTTCTTGTTCGCTTCACTACAGGTGTCCTCATATATGCATGAAAAATCAGGGAGTGAAATATGATTGTTTTATTACCTATATCATTCCATGAAATAGAACAGCTCGCGTTCTACCCTTACTAGTGTCTGGCGAACCCCGAGGCATTTTTCCACGAACGCACTTTGGCTCCAGCAAACATAGCTTCGTTCGTAAAAGCAAAATCCAACATATGAAAAAAAAACACGCTCACCAGCCTTGCGATGCTGCAGCGGACTTCTCACAATACCCACACTTCTGCATGCCAACACGAAGGTTCGTCAGAGTAATAATAATTGCTTTTTTGGGGGGGAGGGGAAGGAAATGGCGCAGTATCTCTCTCATATATCATTGGACACCTGAACAGCGCCGTAAGAGAAGGGATAAAGGAGGTAGTGAAAGAAGAAATGAAGAAAAAAGTGCCGTAGTGGAGGGCTCCGTAATAATTTCGACCACCTGTGGATCTTTAACGTGCACTGACATCGCACAGCACACGGGCGCCTTAGAGTTTTTCCTCGATAAAAACGCAGCCACCGTGGTCGGGTTCGGACCCGGGAACTCCGGATCAGTAGCCGAGCGCCCTAACCACTGAGCCACCGCGACGGGTCCACCAGAAATTTAAAAAATTGGCATCTTAAGGTATCCATGCAGCTTCTGCAGCGCAGTAATACCTGCCTAGCCCGGCATCACAAAAAAGGTGAATAAAGTTAACTATTTAAATGGCTAACGCATTTCTGATAATTTAATTTTGAACTATTGCACTTCGACACCTGGTTGGAAAGATTTGTAACCAGTCATTAATGATACCCATATCAGTTTCTGAATTTCGAAACGTGATTACTTACACACCTGGTTGCAAAGGTTTGTAACCAGTCATTAGTAATACCCATATCAGTTTTTGAATTTATAAACGTGATTACACCATCCGAGGTGGCTCAGTGGTTAGCGCGCTCGACTACTGATCCGGAGCTCCTGGGTTCGAATCCTACCGCGGCGACTACGTTTTTATGGAGGAAAAATGCTAAGGTGCCCATGTGTTGTGCTGTCAGTGGACGTTAAGGATCCCCAGGTGGTCGAAATTATTCCGGAGCCCTCTACTACAGCACCTCTTTCTTCGTTTCTTCTTTCACTTCCTCCCTTTTCCCTTCCCTTACGGCGCGGTTCAGGTGTGGAACGATACATGGGACCGATACTGCGCCATTTCTTTCCCCCCAAACCAATTAATATTATTATGAAACGCGATTACCCACGGCAATATGGCCCCACAAATTTTGACTACATCGTGAGAAACACAAGCTTCGCCTTTAAGAGCAGGACGCGACAGCTTGTTGCAGCATTGCCGAGGAATCAACGGAACGCCATCGTCCTTCGGTGCGACCCCTTGCCCGCACATTTTAAGAAAAGGAAAATATCTTGGTGGACACCCGAACCGCGTCGTAAGGCAGGTAAGATGAGAATAAATGTTTCAAGGAACGGACGCCTGTCTCGCATATCTCGGTGGACACCCGAACCGAGCCGTAAGGGAAGTAAATTGAAATTAAAATTGGTTTTAAGGAAAGTAAAAGACGCCTGTCACACAATTCTCTCTGGACACCCGTACAGAGCCGTAAGGGGAAGAAAATGCCCTCTCTTACGGCACGGTTCAGGTGTCCCCAGAGATGCTCCATTTTTCGCTCACGGCCAAAGACGCCGACGACACCGGCTTTTCTGCAACACGAGCTCCTTAACGTTGTCGCGGTAACACATGGGCAATCGAAAAGCATGCAGGCAAAACAAAGGATCCCCAGGTGGTCGAAATTATTCCGGAGCCCTCTACTACAGCACCTCTTTCTTCGTTTCTTCTTTCACTTCCTCCCTTTTCCCTTCCCTTACGGCGCGGTTCAGGTGTGGAACGATACATGGGACCGATACTGCGCCATTTCTTTCCCCCCAAACCAATTAATATTATTATGAAACGCGATTACCCACGGCAATATGGCCCCACAAATTTTGACTACATCGTAAGAAACACAAGCTTCGCCTTTAAGAGCAGGACGCGACAGCTTGTTGCAGCATTGCCGAGGAATCAACGGAACGCCATCGTCCTTCGGTGCGACCCCTTGCCCGCACATTTTAAGAAAAGGAAAATATCTTGGTGGACACCCGAACCGCGTCGTAAGGCAGGTAAGATGAGAATAAATGTTTCAAGGAACGGACGCCTGTCTCGCATATCTCGGTGGACACCCGAACCGAGCCGTAAGGGAAGTAAATTGAAATTAAAATTGGTTTTAAGGAAAGTAAAAGACGCCTGTCACACAATTCTCTCTGGACACCCGTACAGAGCCGTAAGGGGAAGAAAATGCCCTCTCTTACGGCACGGTTCAGGTGTCCCCAGAGATGCTCCATTTTTCGCTCACGGCCAAAGACGCCGACGACACCGGCTTTTCTGCAACACGAGCTCCTTAACGTTGTCGCGGTAACACATGGGCAATCGAAAAGCATGCAGGCAAAACAAGCGCTCCAGTGCACGTAAATAGTCGAAGTCGCCGATTTTGTCAAGCCACAGCGCCGAGTGTAATGGCGGTTTCGAAGTTCTAAAAACTGCTATGGCAGTTACTAAAACAAGCTAAAATATCTAATTACAACGAGGCGTGTAACTTTCATAGTCAAAAAATTATTAGAAATTGAGTGCGTAACTAGTCACCATTATTCACCTTTTTTGTGATGTTCGCCTGCACAGGATTATTGTGCTGCAGAAACCACCTTCATACCTCAAAAGCCTATTTTGAAAAATTCTGGTCCGCCTTCACTGAAACACTTTGTAATTTGGAAAATGTGGAGATAACATTGTCGGCTATTAGATGAGCGAACATTTTCAGCTAGCATCAATCTAAGACCAGGCGTGCGGAAGCAGGTAAGAGGTAGGTGACTTTCTCAAGCTATTCTGGCCTGGAGCTCAAATCCACGCCTACAGCCTACAATGAAATCACCTCGAAGAAGTGCTACTTAACCGGCTTCAGCCGATCAGTAGCTTGAGACTCAAGTGGTGCTATCGCAAGCCGTTTGAAAAGACCACCAGGTTGTTGAACGGATATCAGTGAAAACTTCTTCGCTCGGCACATTAGAGCGCGGCATATTGTCTCTTTCTCAGTCCCGTCTTTCGTGCGCTGTGCCTTCATTTAGTACCATGTACCGACTAGCCCAGACAAACACCTTATTGCAGTACATTAGATCGCGCTAATAAAGAAAGCAACTCCGCTGCGAGACATGCACATAAAGAGAACACTATCGAATGTCTTGTGCATGCGAAAATCGATCGGGAAGAAAGAGGATCTTTCCAAGCAAAATAAATGTTTAGTACCGTGGTGAGCTGGGACGCCGAAACCTTAACTATCGCTGCACTGCCACCCTCGCTTCGTGTAAAGCAGTTCGTTGGCTTCAGAACCAGCATCCTTCGGTCAAATACGTTGGGTGTGAAGTGATGTCGTTGATCTTCTTTATAATGATTGGTGGTAAGCTGCTTATGTCAAGCCGGGCATCGATGACTGCAAGTATGCACAAGTTCTGCAGCGTCGGGTCCAAGTGCAATACGTGGAGATCGGTCCGCTTCCATGTCACCTCCAAGTCCTCCGGGTTGAGTACCGGACCAACGCCACCGAAGACAAACACTCTTTCACCAGTAGTGAAGTAGCCACGCGACGAACCCGGCGACGGGCCTAAGCCACGTGGCCTTACTTCGGTCCAGCACGATGCCTCGGGGTTGTACTTGTGCATGTCTGCACAATATGTGCCCTGCAAGAGACTGAGACCTCCGAAAATGTAAAGCTCTTCGTTGTACACGAAAGCTGCATGCCCTTCCCGAGCGACGGGAGGAACGCCTTGTACGAGTGGGCGCACCCAGGTCGAAGTGGTCGTTTCTAGGTAGTATATTGAGTTCTCGCACTCGCGAATGCCGTCAGAAAGGTCGCATACAGCACCACCCCACACGTAGATGCGCGTCCCAATGGCAGACGCGGTGAAGTAGCTGCGCCGACATGGGGCCTCTCCACTTGTGGAAAAACGATGCCATTCCATGGTGTCTAGGTCAAGGGCCCTCATATCTAACCAGTGGTTCATGAGAGAAAATATATACATATGGTTACCTACAACGCAAGCTGTCCTGCTGTAAAGTGATGCCGGCACCTCACCGGTCACCTGTGGACGGCTCCATGTCAGGGTGCTGGGGTCGAAGCGGTAAAGGAGGTTGTTCAATGCCCCGATGCACGGGCGGCCCCACAGGTACGCGCACTGGCCGTACGCTACAACGCTGTGGCGGGAAATGTCAGTCGGCTCGTCGTGGGGGAGCTCCGTTGGCACTTTATGCCACTGGTATGACGCTATATCGAAGACTAACACGTCGACGCGGTTGCGCAAGCCGCGAGTCCCGGCCTCTCTGGAGGTGTCGAACAAATATGCCTTGCCGTTGATGGCGACGACTCTTTTGGCAAAGCCCTCTGGAACGCCGCGCAGCCGCACCGTCCACATATCTGACACAGGCGGATGGCACCCTCAGAAATGGAGATCGGTGGTTCTAGCGACGGTGGCGGTATCATGCGGCGCCCTCCTGAAGCATGAAGACCGTGGCAGGGGTCCATGGCGCGTACGGACGTGGTGCATCGAAGGGTGACTATGTGCGTCAGGTATGCGAATATTTTTGGTATTTTGCGATGCGCAAACGATTGAGATTTCGGGTAAGAAAATATGCTGCCGCTGTCACCAAGAAAAAAGAAGCGCAAAAAGCTATCACAAAGACTGCAGAAGATTCTTTGGTTGGTTTATGGAGGTTTAACGGCCCAAAGCGATTCAGGCTACGAGGGAGGCTGTAATGAAGGGCTCCGGAAGTTTGAACTGAAAGGCCCTTCAGCCATTACCTGTGTGTTGCTCAGTGAAGTACTTTTTTGACGCTGAGAACCACGTGATTAATGTTTTCTAGTTGAGGACTGCTTTCATATGATCCATCATTGCGAACACAGTTGATAGGGAAAGTATTTTAGTCAACCTTTAAAAAAGGGGGCATGTGATATGTGCTGTTGCACAGCTTTAGCTACGCGACGCGGAGCTGCATATGAGGAAAAGGAGGAGGAGGCGAAGAAGAAGAAGAAGCCTGAGGACTCGGGCTGCGACTACTCTGATATTTCACTCATGGCACAATCATTAGCTTGACACCAGTTTACCCTATTCTATGGGGTCTCCCCAATGAACCCTGGCCAATCCCCAGTCGTGGGTATGTGCCATGTGACCAAGGCAGCCACAACAACAACAACGAAGACTAGCTTGACGCTGGCCGTTTTCTGTTTCTCTCGGATACATAATTAGGGCCGTTCCCAGAACAGGGAATGGTCAGCGTCAGCCTAGTCACAGCCCGAGTCCTCGAGCTCCAACCACCTCCTCCTCGCCCCCAATGGCAGCGCCTCGCCGCGCAGCTTAAGCTGCGTAACAGTGTAATGCTCAGATTTTGCTGGTGATATTTTATGAAGAAAATACTTTTTCCCTTCATCTTGCACATGATTCATGGTGAACTTATCGTCAAGCAGTTTGCTAGTTTTCATGCACATTCAGTCCATTCACATCACGAGCAATAACTTGCCTGCTCAGCACGCGAAGTAGCATAAACATGACAGAGGTCGTAAGAAGGGATCACTTTTGATACATCGGAAAGATCTTGACCCAAGATCTTATCGGTGGTGCTCGGGTTTTGTTTTCGCAGAGCAGAGAAATTACAGCACCCATTAAGCTCTAAACCTATATAAGGTAGGGAGAACTGTTGTCCTCGTATGCGATACCTTTGGTGTTAATTGTGCCATAGGGGCTCCACAATACGGCTTGAAAACAAACTTTCTGGTGACGTTTCGCAAATACTGTACTCGGTGATTTGCTGGCAATGTCAGCTCCACACTTTGTGGTATGTGAACATGCGTATTACATCGAGGGAAGTTTTATACATATGTATTCTGCGGAATGCAACGTAGACATATAAGGTTTGTCTGTCTGAACAAAATATATAATTGTTTGGTATGTATGTTTTCCACCGACAGAAAATGTGTCAATAAAGAGCGTACAAAATATATTCCTCTTTTCGTGCACTGGCTTAATGCTCCAGTTAACAATGCTGACAAGTAGCGCGACCATGTTTGCATACGACAGCAGCAACGCCAAATTGTATAAAAACTAGATGTAAAGAAAATGAGAAAGTAGAGAGAGAGAATTGGTTTTTGGGGAAAGGAAATGGCGCAGTATCTGTCTCACATATCGGCGTACACCATTAATTGCAAGGATGAGTGACACCTTTATTCTGGAAATCCGCCTAATTTCACACCGTGCATTCTCACACACAACCCCATGAGGAGAGCGAAATACATCGTTTTAAGATATTAAATCTCATTTTTATTGCGTTCCCTTTCAGCTGGATATTCTGTACTTGTACCTAGTGTACGTTACCCCCTACACCTATCCTTTCTTACTATCGCTCCGCACTTTCTTTCCCTCTCCCTGTCCTCTTATTCCCACTAGTCGCACTTTAGGTGCTTCAGGTTCCAATGGCAGATGTCGCAGCTAGCGACATATTTTCTTTATATTGTTAATTTATTAATAAATATCCTCTAACAGTTTTCAGCTGGATATAATAATTCATAATAATTGGTTTCTCAGGGAAAGGAAACGAGGCCGTATCTGGCTCATATCGTTGGACACCTGAATCGCGCCGTAAGGGAAGGGATAAAGGACGGAGTGAAAGAAGAAATTAAGAAAGAGGTGTCGTAGTGGAGGGCTCCGGAGTAATTTCGACCACCTGGGGATATTTAACATGCACTGACATCGCACAGCACACGGGCGCCTTAGCGTTTTGCCTCCATAAAAACGCAGCCGCCGCGGTTGGGTTCGAACCCGGGTACTGCGGATCAGTAGCCGAGCGCCGTAACCACTTAGCCACCACGGCGCTGAACTATCCGCTGGCCTTTTCACTCTTTGTGACCTTAAGGCCGGGATAATTATGGGATCTTCCGGCTGTGTCCGAGAGGCGTAGCCACTGAGCCACAGCGGCCAACAATTTGCGGACCAGAACTGCAGCGTTCACTGACATCGCGCAGCACGCGGGAACCTTAGCGTTTTGCCTCCATAAAAACGCAGCCGCCGCGGTCGTGTTCGATTCCGGAAACTCCGGATCAGTAGCCAAGCGCCCTAAGCACTGAGGCACCGCCGGGGGTCAAAGATCCCCAGGTGGTCGAAATTATTCCGGAGCCCTCCACTACGACACCTCTTTCTTAGTTTCTTCTTTCACTCCGTCCTTTATCCCTTCTCTTACGGCGCGGTTCAGGTGTCCAACGATATACGAGACGGATACCGCGACATTTCCTTTCGCCAAGAACCATTTAATAATAATAATAATAATAATAATAATAATAATAATAATAATAATAATAATAATAATAATAATAATAATAATAATAATAATAATAATAATAATATTATTATTATTATTATTATTATTATTATTATTATTATTATTATTATTATTATTATTATTATTATTATTATTATTATTATCACCAGGAGAACTGCAAATACGGCGGTAAATTACGGCACGCAGGTAGTGAAGGGCGGTAGTGCGAGCTGTAGAGGGAGAGCGAGATTTTTGATTGGAAAACGTTTATTATCGGTGAGTTATAAATGGGTTTGTTGACCTTGTTAGGTGGTCGTCAGTGAAGACTGGCGGCGACCTCTTCGGCTCTCGTCACCACCTGTACTTGGGTTTCCAGGTCGAAGCTGAGCAACAAGGTCTCCCACGGGCCCGGGAGCGCGAGCCTCTTGAGCGATATTGGTGGGGGATCTCTCGGACAGTCCCAGAAGATGTGGTCTAAGGTCTCTTTGCCTCCGCATTTGCTGCACTCCGGCTTAAATCTATCCGGGTACACATAGCTTAGGACAGCTAGATTAGGGAGAGTTTTTGTTTGAAGTTGTCTCCACAGTACCTCCGGTTCTTTGTTTAGGCTTTTATGCGGACCAGGTATGGTTAGCCTTTCTAGCCTGTAATGCTGAGTAATGTCATGGTAGATATTAAGGCTGTCTCTCGTCATTTCGACGTCCGAGTTAGCGTCCACAGCTCGGCCGATATATTCTCGAGCTTTATCTTGGGCTGCCTCGTTCCCCGGGTTTGACGAGTGAGCCGGTACCCGAACCAATTCCACGTCTGTCCTCTCTTTCGGGTAATTCCTGAGAATTCCCAAGGAGATGGAAGATATTCTGCCCTTGGCGAAATTTCCAATGGCTACTTTTGAATCGCTCACAAACACTTCTGCTCACGAGTTTGTCAACGCCAAGGCGATTGTCGCTTCTTCGGCTATTTCTGAAGAGTTGGTGCGTACTGTTGCGTTTGCTATGAGTTAGCCTTCCTCGGTCACCGCCAGTTTTTATTTTCACGCTGAAAAGATGTTTCTCCCCGCCCCTAACATGTAGGCCTGGGAGACGGGGAGCGGCGCGTCCGTGGTTTGAATCTGGCTGGCAGTCCTTGACGGGAATATAGCAGCCTCTTCCGCCAGGTAGGGTACAGGTTGAACGCGGATAGCGGTATTCAGCTGTACGTGCCCCACTGAAGAAGAAGGGCTTCTGAACGCTGCAGATGGAGCCCTACTCGAATTCTAAACCATGTGTTGAACTCCAGCAGGCGTTTATCTTCCATTATTTATTTTTTTTTTGTTTATTACTACATTTTGTAGTAAAAGTTACACTAAACATGTCAGCGGCGCATAACGGGTAAGCGTCCCTAGTGACTACTTCACATACGTAACTAGTTGCACCGAGCCACAGGTGTTCCGCCGCTGCGCTACGCCGCGCCTTTCCTCAAAATCCAACTTTTAATCTTCAGTTTCCTATTTCTTCGTTCCTACATTGCCTCCCTCCCTAATCCCTTCCCATACGGCGTGGTTCGGGTATCCACCGAGATATGTGAGACAGTTATTGTGCTATTTCCTTTCTTGAAAACCAAACAAAACAAGTGAGTCGCCGGAGTTCATTGTCGACAACGTTGCAGAGGCGGTTCATTATCACGAAAGGAAAGGCGCAGAACTGGCTCCGTGGGTAATTTGACACCTCAATCTCACAGTACGTGGCGTTTAATTGTGTCCAACTGCCACCGTGCCACCCTGGCAGGTGGCAGTTAATGGTTGATAGCGAGTTTCCGCCGCGGTGGCTTAGTAGTTAGAACGCTCGGCTACTGATCAGGAGTTCCCGGGTTCGAACCCGATCGCAGCGGCTTTGTTTCGACGGAGGCGAAACGCAAATGCGCCCGTGTGCTGTGCGATGTCAGTGCACGTTAAAGAGCTCCAGGTGGTCGAAATTGTTCCGGCGCCCTGGACTATGGCACCTCTTTCCTCTTTTCTTCTTTCACTCCCTCCTTTATTCCTTCCTTTACGGCGCGGTTCAGATTCCGCCGATATATGAGACAGATACTGCGCCATTTCCTTTCCCCAAAAACCAATTTTTATTTTGAAACTATAAATTGTGATTTTTTTTATGGCAAGAAAATTTATTATTCGGGATGTGGCTAAATTCGCGACAGTGAATAATTCTAAGAGAACGACCGTGAAATGGTTTCCAGCTTCCTTTTACAGCGAGAGCTGTAGTGGACCTCAAACTTAATATCTATGCCTCGCCGATGTGTGGATTGCGCTGCACTCCGAGATGCTGTTGCACGAGATGCGGACATCGCAGATACCGCAGTTTGCTAAATGATCAAGCTCCTTAAACCGTATGCCATCCTCAAACCCAATGTTACTGGATCGGTGCTCCTCTGAGGATAATGTTATGCTTTCGGACCTTTTTTTATTTTGTTTTATCGTCGATACTTCAGGTGTGGTCGTCAAAACTGCAGCTCTAAACGATATGCTAGGGACAGTTATGGGCGTCATAATAGGCCAGTTTAGAGCATAACTAGTTTCTTACCGAAGTGGCGTGGGAATCAAGGTCGTTGCGGTCTGCCGTCCGTGGAGACAAGGACACTGTTTCATATCACTCTGCGAGCATATTGACGATGGACGACCTCAGGACGGCTATGGTGGCAGAAGGAATGCGTTTTCTGTTCTCATTTTGTGCAAATGCTTAAACCAAGAAGGGAGAAATCATTAAATCTTTGAGCCTCTCACCTGATCTCAGTCACGACCATACATGCGAGAAAAACACTGCAAGAATTGGGCATGGTACTGATTCCACGCTTTAACTCTGTGAAGTGCTCTAGGAAACATGTCCTTTTGCTTTTTGCGCTGAAAAGGGTTATATTCTCCTTTCAACGTTATTCTTGACGACACTTGCCGCTGTATATTTCAAGTAGCATGAAACGCCGGACATCAGCGAAGTGACTGGTAAAGTTAATGAAAACTTCTCAGCGTTTGCAAGCGGCGTCATGACGAGATCCAATCTGCCAGTTTTCGTTCGTAATGAACACAGCGTACTCAAAAATTTAAAACAGGAGCAAAACATTTTTTGCATTTTTCTTCATTCCAAGATTCTTTCCAAGTTCAAAGATTCTGCTGCCCAGATGTGCGTTTGCCTTTGTGTATTTAAGGTGTGCTGTGATGAGCCATTTAAAAAAGAAAGCTTAGTTTCTTGCATTATTCCTTTTTCTTTCTGAGCTTCTATTTGAAGTATCGCATATACAACATACCCGTACGCGAGAAACCCGGCGATAACACAGTGCCATAATCATGAAATATTCACAGGAATGATGAGCAGCTACAATACTTCAGAGCCGAGAGCACTGCAAATGTTCTGGAACGCCTCATATCAACTGGGGTGATACCCTGAAATGGTACAAAGTGCCTTGTGCTGATGCAGCCGATGGGAGTCGTTTTCTTTAATCCCCTCGTTTTCTATGCAAACTCTTCGTTGCAGGAAGAACGCAGGACTTGTTCTCGCATCGATTTTTTATTCTTATGAGTCCCCATAACGACAGAGAGAAAAGAGAGCCTGTTTTTTTTTCTTCCTTTTCCTGAGTGGGGAGCAGGGAGAAAGAACCAACCAAACTTCATGAATCCACCTGTAGTGGCTTGACGTGGCAGCTGGAGGCCGCGCCTCTTTAAAAAAATTTTTGCTAGAGAGCTATATATAGAATTGGTAAGTATATTGGTTAAAAAAGAATACCTCAGTAATCTGTGATTCGCTGATGACATTGCGCCCCGCCGCGGTGGCTCAGTGGTTAGGGGGCTCGACTACTGATCCGGAGTTCCCGGGTTCGAACCCGACCGCGGCGGCTGCGCTTTTATGGAGGAAAAACGCTAAGGCGTCCGTGTGCTGTGCGATGTCAGTACACGTTAAAGATCCCCAGGTGGTCGAAATTATTCCGGAGCCCTCCACTACGGCACCTCCTTCTTCGTATCTTCTTTCACTCCCTTCCTTATCCCTTCCCTTACGGCGCGGTTCAGGTGTCCAACGATATATGAGACAGATACTGCGCCATTTCCTTTCCCGAAAAAACCAATTATTAATGATGACATTGCGTTGCCAAGTCGCACAGGAGAAGAATAGGAAACCGTGATCAATTATTTAGACAGGCAAAGGAGAACAGTGAGTTAAAAAAATTATTCAGAAAACTGAACTAATGTTTAGCTGTCTTCGAAAAGAATAGCAGTTCACTATTGGTAGCGAGGCGCTCAAGGTGGTAAGGGAACACGTCTTTTTAGGGTAGTTAACGACGGCATATCTGGGCAGCGAGAATGAAATAACTAGAACAATAAGATTGTGCTGCAGTGCATTTGGCAGAAACTCTCAGATTAAGAATGGTAGCTTACCGGTGTCACACAAGAGAATTATTTAAACCAGAAGTTTCTTACCGGTGCTCACATATGGGGCGGAAACGTGGAGGCTAACGAAAAGGGTTCAGCTTAGACTGATGACAACGCAGCGAGCTATGGAAAAGAAAATGATAGGTGTACGAAGAGGGCAGAGTGGGCCAGAAAACGAACGCGAGTTTATGACGTCCTGTTCGAAATCAACGAGACCAAATGGGCTTGAGCAGCGCACGTAATTGAAAAATACAAGATATCCGATGGTCGTTGTGGGTAACGGACTGGATTTCAAGAGAAAGCATGCCTAGCAGGAGGCGGCAGAAAGTTAGGCGGGAGGACAAGATTAAGAAGTTTGCTGGGATAAGGTGGCCGCGGCTATCACAGGACATCTTTAATTGGAGAGGTATAGGAAAGGCCTTTGTCCTGCAGTGGGCGTAGTCAGGCTGATGATGATGAGGCGAGCCATGTCCACCTGGTAAGTACGGTGGGACAAGTAAAAGAAGAAAATGCGATGTATACAGGGCGAACAAAGAAACACGAATGGCTTAATATAGCTATTGCGATAAAGGAATTAGAAAGTAGGCACTGGCATGACTGTGCCTTGAAGCTGCAGAAGTTTTACTTTCAACGTGGTCCATAACTCGTCAGTACTGAGCTCATCGGCCAGAGTGTCGAAAATCGGAAAATAAGATACCAGTTCTTTGTTTGCGCCATCATAATTGTCCTTACTACATACATAGACTCTTCTCGCGAGTGTATTTGTGACTGACACGTTTTCAATAGCAATGTTAGCTATTAATATATTATGATAAATTATTACCGACAACACTTGAAAATTTCATAGAATTTGCGGTACTGCAAGGCAATAAACGAAGATTATTTCCAGAACAATCATTGCCTGACCCATCATGAGCATAATGATGGAACATAAGAGAATAAACTGAGTAAACAAACGCCCAGGACAAGGCACCTTGAGATCTGCCTCCCGGCCAACTCACTGACCACATCATGCCAGGGAGGCTGAAGTCTCCACCTAATAATATATTAACATTCCCAATAGCATCACACAGGAACCGTCACACAGATGTTCTAGTATTTGGTATGATCAGTCTAGAGGGCAGTAAAACGATCTTCTAGCTGAGTTTTTTTTATTTGAAAACCTTAATTTACCAAGAAAAGACACTTAGCAAACATTCCACTAATGCACGTGGCATCCTTTCAGCAACGAGAATGAATTCGCACCCCGTGCCATTTCTGCAGCGATGACTGCGAAAACACTGATATCTAGGACGAAAAACTTGAGAACTTAAGACTCCCAAATTCGCAGTCGCTGCCATGCCTTAAAGATGATGAAGGAAGCGGAATAGATAAGCTGAGAAGGTGTTTTTGGAAGATGCTAGCGAAGGCAATGCACGTTCAGCTGGCTTCTTATTGGACTGGCTAAAAAAAAAAAACAATGATTTTTCACTTCTGCCTCGTGACAAGAATATGGAGCGCTGATCCCGCTCCGCAAACACTCTGCTGTTCGGAATATATTTCTATTTCCGTAGGAATAGGTGAAACACAAATAACTGCGAATGAATATTTCTAGCTGCAAACACTGCACCGTTGATCTTGTGGCATCAATTAGACATACTTAGATACTTCGTTGGAGCACATCATGCAAGAGCTTTTGGCCTAAGAGGATTTCTTTCTCACCGCAAGTATCCGAAAACGCACTCAGCATGCATTAGCTGATGGAGGGGAACCCGTATCGGGAAGTCTATTTACGAAAGTCGCGACATGGTCGACGACAAATGCGATGACCTGTATCGAGGCTACATAGAACGGCCATAAGAGAGAGGCAATGGTGAACGATATGAATTTTTAAATGCGTCAGAATTGCAAGTTCAAGATTTTGTTCTTGCTAGTGGAGGACACTGAAGAGCTATTGAGACCGGGAAACAGATAATGAAGACTCTTTTTAATTACGCTCTAACAATAGGCACGCGGTAGAATATTGTTATTGCATTTTGATGTTGCACATAGTGCATGTCGACTAGGTGAGGAATGGAATATAAAAAAAAAACATTAGGAAACAACGCTATGGTGAGCAGGAACTGAGTATGTATCCCTAAGAGGCTCAATATGGTGTTTACAAAATAATTGATACTGCAACCCTCACACTTTTTCGCTCAATGATTGACTTAGTGTGAATGTTGCATGTCCCTCTGAATTCATTCCTGGGTCGAATTTGACATAAAATCAGGAAGTACAAGAGAGACATGAGGCGTGTCTTACATGTCTGGGGGAAGCATGAGGGACAAATTCGTATGTGTGCGGAGGCAATCCGGTTTGACGAATCTGCAAGCGTATGTCGGATTGGATTGCGAATTGAAGACATGTATGCAATCTCTTTAGCAGGCAAACGTTTGTTTGCTTTCGCAGTGTAATTTCACCTATTAATGGAAACATAGCAAAGAGCCATCCTGGACTTTTGAGCCCTCGGCTATTGCTCTTCCAATCTTTAACGTGCTATTAGGAATCCGCCGCACTAACTTCTTAGCCCTAAACGTGTACTAAACCAACATTCACTTCTGATTTTCATTCTACTGGTGGTTTATACGTAAAGAAAATATGTAAAATGGCCCGTGGCAACGTTTGGGAAATGTTAGAAAATACGCTTTTTAGCCGCTATTCGTGAGAACCCTTGCACATAGGACGACGGGGCCTTTGAAGCAGCATAAATCTCAATAATTGGCGGGGGTACATCCTTTTCACCGCTTGACTTGTGCTACCGTCCAGTAATATTTAAGCAATAGTGGTAGAGATGGAAGCGTGGGCGACAATACAAGGCCTAACATTGATACACCCTCCGATTTTCTGGTTAAGAAAGGGGACATAACGATTAGCAAACTGTTTCGATATGAGACAGGGGACAGTAATGTCAAAATGATACCTGCTTGCGGTGAGTGCTTTTAGACTAACTCGGAGAAAAACAGCTGTGTATGCATGTGATGCGCCTAGAAAGAAAGAAGTCAGAAACTGTTTCTTGAAGCTAGTACAGGAGAAAGTGGATGACGTTGCTGTTGGGCAAAATTAAAGAAAACAACCGGGAGTCGTTTCCGACTTTCACCGCATGCTCCTATAAGCTGATACCTCAGACAAATAAGGTGCGTGTCTAGCCGTCGTAGCTGTTGTCGCCAGCCTTTCGAAAGGCGCCGGGCGAAGGAACCATAAATCCTAGCTTGACAGTTTCGATTACGCTGTCATAGTTCTTGCAGTTGCTGTTTCCCTAAGAAAAGCATGCAGCAATGGGTATAATGTACAGGCGGTGTCCCTGAGACTTGAGCCGGCTTCGGTAACCTTATACCGCACGTTGAAATGCTCCTGATATACCGGCGCTTTGGTGTCGACTACCATTGGCTACAAATTCCAGCAGTAGAAGATGAGCTGCCCACTAACCGCGAACAAATGCTACTAAGCCCAACAATTCATTGGCCAATTGCTAACCTGTTTCGCGGTTTTGCAGGGAAATTGGCTCAGGTTAGTGGCAGGGCCCTCCAGAGGGCTGCATGGTTTTACGCAGGCAGTCCACTGCTGGGGAGCTCAAACGCTGCAAGTAATAGGCTTCTGGACTTCTTTGGTCCATTCTTCACCTTCGGGCTGTCAGTTGCAGAGAAAGATTAAGTTGTTTTCTTTGAAAACACACCGCGTATCATCGTTTTGAAAGTTTCAGCTGGCAAGCCTAAGAAAACATTCCTATTCTCCTTTTGCCGCCAAGAAAGCATGCAACGGGCGTCTGATCTCAACCGCGTCCAAAAAATAAAGTGAATCCTATAGGTTTCCGGTGTGTTATCCCCTGTACGTTGGCAACAACACATGGGTTCCTCGTTCCTCTCTCGTATCTGCGTGGAATGCATAGCACCTACCCGAAATTTTGCTTCCTCATTGCAATGATGGATTTTTGCCTTCATGTGTGGTCTGAGTTATTTACAGAGCTGTTCTCTACGCAGTTTTCTTTGGCAAGAAGAAGTTGCCGTGCCCGTCATAGTATGTCACAGCTGGAAAATCCACCGTGTGCCACCTGGCTATTGAGATAACTATTCGACTCCGCTATGTGAAAACATGAGACCTAGGCGTTCCTGTCCCTTTGTTGATTGAAGTTGCCTTTCTCATGAGTTTTCAGGAGAGTGGCAGAAATACCATCGTCGTTTTCCCGGTGGAAAACTGGGCAAAGAAACTAGCTTTTTTTTTGTTTAAGCCATTCTAAAGTTCGGCAAATCTTTTATTCATCACACACTACAGACTTTTTTCTCGGTAGTTTCTACGATGAGGTCAGGTGATGCATTCCAGGACAATTTCATTAGGGGATGAAGTGCTCTCAAGCTGTGGTCAAACTGCTTTTTCTCCGCCCTCCGCTTTCATATTTTGTGTGAAATAAAGTGTTTCAAATGTCAAAAATGTCAAATGTCGGTTAACGCGCCCGAAAGCTGTCATTTATCATAGTAAAGACCTTTAAAGCTAAGAATTGTTAACATATGGCATATAGATGCGTTTCCTAGTTCCCTCTTGTCGAAAAGAGCCATAGAGTTGAGACCTTGAGACAAGGTGTTCTTTGGCCAAAGTTGCCGATGAGCCATTAAAACCCACCATCATCATCACTATCATATTCATCTTCTTTCTTCATCTAAATTATTCTTCTCTCCCTCTCTTTCTATGTGAAGTCTACCGCATGGTGCGCCTTCTTTTCAGTCCATTGTCGAAATATATTTCCTTGTAGACACGCAGTCACTACCACGCTAAAAAGTGTTACTCCAGCCTTCACGTGCCCGATTAAGAGCGCACTGCTCAGTCTAGCGTCGGTAGTGGGAAGCGCAACAGCTGGCGCCGGGCACGCTGGAAGTAAAGAAGGCGTCGAGTTCGGTAGCAATTAATCACGCAGCGCGCACGTGTCTTTCGCGAACTGCGTGCCGGCCAGCTCTTTTAATTAGAGCGTGAGCTTTGCAGCGCTCCCTCTCCCGAAAAGCATGAAAGACTCGTGTTACTCTCGGCATTGAATACGTGCATATCACTGCCGTGAGTAATTAATAACTGCTAATGGAAGTCCGGAGATGCTCGCCAGTAAAAAGCGGCTCACGAGAACAGTGGGAGAGCATTTGCTGAAGTGGTTTACAAGGGTAGAGGTGCGGGTAAGCTCGTTGTTCATGTTTGTAACAAAGTGCAAAACGTGCGGATCAAGACATGGCGTGGGCGAACGTGGCGTCAACTCAGGCCCGTGTCACAGAGATGGTTTCGGCGCCATTTGTATGCATTTTTGTCCCCGTCCGTGCATTTTGCACTGCGCTGCAAAGCAATAACAGTGGGTTCATTTAGGTGTTTTGCGGACCTTGTATATAGAGAAGTCGTTCAGGGCGTGTACAACTACTTCAGAAGTATTGTCGCTGATCGCGCTGTAGCGACGAAAGGAGGGAAGGGAAGAGAGAGAGAGAAAAGGAAAGAATAGGTGGGAGAGAGAGAATACTTCTGCTGAAGGGTTAGTGCGGTGTCTTCTAGCTAGGAGCGGAGCCGAGCATAGTGCCAGGGTGGTTGCCACGCGAACGATAGAGGGGGCTGAAACGAATTAACGAGAAAGTGGGGCAAAAATCTGCCCTGTTAAGGGGATGTGATCACTTACCAATGGATACAGTCGTCGACTAAAGAATTTCGGTATGCGGGTTTGACGAGAAAAGAATTTTTTTCTGTGTGGTGAGGCAAAGCGGATCAATGAAAAGCCTTGAATCACACAAACCCAGCAATCGTGGACAAAAGCATCTTTGAGCGCGAAACCGTATATGAGCGTATTTTTTTCATATAATTTAAGATTTTACCATAAGAATCAAAATATCCGCAGATCACCTGACGGCTGTCTTGTATTTATTTTTCTATTAACGTTTTTGCTGTCGTCTAAAGCATACCCCTTTGATTTTCTATGGCAGTCTTCACTGTTTGACGCGATCGATGGAAACATTCTGAAAGAAATATTTTGCTTCATATCAATATAATGAGCTATTATCTTCAATATTCTCATAACAGTACCATATAATTTTACAATTTTCAAAATTTTTGCCTGAGAAATCTGGACATGATGCATTCTGCGCGCTCTGCAAGATTACCAGCTGAGCGATACAATCCAGATATAAATTTTCTTTTTGGGGTGTTATTTTTGTCTGCTCTTGTTCTTGCTGAGGCGAGTGTGCAGTTAAAGGCCGCTGCTTTGTTGGCTGTCTGGGCGCTATGAAAGCTAGGCACCGTATCAATCAGTTTATGCCGCAAGTAGGACTGAAGACTTGAGTGATGTGATCTTCAGCGTTGTTGTGTTCCTGAATCTTACCAGCGCTTTACTAGTGCCTATGCTGGTGCCCGAAAAAATGCGCCGAAAGCTTCCGTCATACTTTAAGAATACGAAGCAGCGCCGTCTGATGTTGATGTTGGAGGAATGCAACAATTGGTGAAAGGCTGCAAGTAACGCTATGACAATATCTAGGCTGGCTCTTGACGAAACGTTCGCTTCAGGTATATTAAAAACGGGGCTCTGAAAATGGTTCTAATAACGTTGCGGTATGCCTGGGATGCTAAAGCACGCCGCATGAATGAATATTGTACATCAAGAATTTGGTTAATGCGTTTTGTAGAAGCTTAGTTATTTGTAGTAAAAAATTTGCATTTCAGCATGTTCGCGCCTTTCCCTCTCCTCACGTCACATTTTGCACGCTGAAAGGTCGTTGCTCCTCCGCCGGCCTCACTTCCGGGGGCGGAGCTTCCTGACCCGCTGGAGCCACGCGACTTATTGGCCGCGGCCTTGGTAGCTGCCTGACGTCTGAAAGAATCTAACCAATGGCCATCTTTCAACATGTATACGCAGGTGCGAGCGACGGAAGAGGCTGCGAATGTGGAAAAATCGCCGGGAAGGGTTCGCCAACTTTATCGCGTGATTGTGGGTAATCTGCTGCGTGTAAAGGTGTATTACTCCGCTCAGCTGCTCATTACAACACAATGATGTGCTCACCTCAGAAGGTGTTTCAGAGCCCCTTTAAAACAGAGCTCCGTCCGCTACCCGATGCTAGCTGAATAGTTGGGTCTTCGAGATGCTTTTTTTTCCCAAGCTACGTAGTAAGTAAAATAACAGATAGGTTAACAGCGGAACAAAGGCGACCACGAAGAACCTTAAAAATTCTAGACTGAATGCAAAATTCTGACTAAAAAATAGACATTCGAGAAAAAAAGTAATACGCAATGCTTTCTCCTATTTTACCAACGTCTCTGAGAACTGTTTTTCGTTTGCGTCTCGCCTCCGATAAACTTCATGATGGTTCAACACCGCAAACAAACAGGACAGAGTAAGAGAAGAGGCACTCAGAACGGTGCTGTTGGACCATTATGAATTGTTACCAACTCGCCTAATCTGCCGCTCTCCGAAGTTCTTCGCAGTGGCGGCCTAGTGGTCTGAGCATAAGCATCGCATGCGGGAGGCGCGGGGCTCGATTCCCAGTGCCGCCGTGTACCCACCGGTGATACAATGGGTACAAGCTTTCCCCTGGTCTGATGCTCGGCTTATTTAGGGTGAAATACTTGGGAAATAGGCCTTTTACCTCAATTGAGTAGAAGAAAAATACCTTGTACATGGCGTTCTTTGGCCACAGATGCTCTGGCGCCATAAAAATTCAGCAGCATCAATTATTTGTCTGTTTGGGCATCGTAAAATTTTGATGTAGTGCTATATTTGTATAACAAACTTGAAGATAATCAGTTTACAATGCGAACAATGTAATTTAGCTATTTATTTAGTCATTCCTCAAAGAGCCTCTTTCATGTTTCCCAATCCTTGCAATGTGTCCTGTTTTCTTACGACCTAGAGCAGACTTGCCCGATTGAATTGGATATAGTTTTTGTTTGTTTGTTTTTCTCTGTAGGCTTACTGTATCATAGCAATAATGTGAGAGGGCAGGAAAATAAGCAGCGGCGGTGTGCAGCCACAAGATGATGAAGCCCCTTATAAAACTGGTCTTATTTATCCTATATATTTATGAGGTAGAGGATGGAGTACAGAGAGGGTTCGTGTTCGAGGAATATTATCTTGGCCCAAGATCGAAGCGACCAGATGCGCTAAGGTAGTGTTTTCTTCGTTGTAAGCAATGAGGCAGCAAATCGCCCGCTCTAGCTATGCTTATTCGGCAACGACCAGGATAAGGGAACAGTACGAAGTTAAAAAGAAAGCGTGGTCATTTCAGCTCTGCACCTATAAGAACATAAAGATCGCAGAAGTGAACAAAAAAAGTGGTTTCTCCGAATGTCTCATCCGCTGTTCCAGCTTTTTTAGAAGATAAACATTGGTTCTTGCAAATCCTGCGTTTCGGCAATCCGCTGGCTGTTCGTGCATCTGTAGGGAAGAGCGGAGGGTTTAGAAAGAATATAAGATGTATTTTTACTGCTTTGCCTGTCACGCTTTTCTCAGAGCAAAATTCGAGCTCACATTTCCTGCAGCTGTATAACTTTCCGTGTTCTAGTTTCTTTATCGACAACAAGGTCCCCGGTTATTTGAGTGAATCTTTATGCAATAGTCATTACGCATTCATTCAGATGATTCATATTGAGCAAAGGCCTTTCAAAGAGTGGAAGTCTGGAGAAATGTCTAAGCAAGAGACGCCCGATAATTTTTTCTTCTCTTCGCCTTGCCTTCATGATGCGTGCAGTAAGTGATGGCAATAGCGTTGAAGTTGGTGTTATTTCCAACTCCACGGATCTTAAATTTCACATTAACGCCTATGTCGTAACGAAAAACATTACGCGCCCCTGTCTGTTTACGTTGGCAGTTGGCTGAAAGCTCTTTATTGTGTCAGCAGATTTGTCATTGAGTCAGCAGAACAAAGCTTATTCTGGGAGTAGGCGCAACAGGTAGCTTGAAAAGGCTCGATTTATTGCAGAGAAGCTCTTAAGCTCTATTAATGCTACGTAGTGTGAATTTTCTCCATTTACTCTTTTTTTCTTAAATTTAGAGAAAGCTCCTGAACATGGTCGTCTTATCAATTCTGAATACACTTAGGTGACACGAGAATCTTTTAAAAAGAGAAGACACACAGTGATTTAAAAAAGGATAATTTAGCTATCCAAATTTCAAGAGCCACTTCTTGTTCGGGATATGAAAATTGCGCCCAATAGCGCCAAGTAATTTCGATTCAACCACAGCAGAAGACGTGGGTCCCGTTGCTAGGCCGTCGAGTAAGCACACCAAAGTCCTAGTACTAGCTAATCAATCAATTAATTAGTTAAGTAAGGTATTGGTGAATTCGCTTAAATTAATGAATAAAGAGTGAAGCAGTTTATTCATTAAAATAATTAATACAGGCAATTAATATTTTACCTGGTTTATTATTATTACCAGTCTCCTAAATGAATGTACTTGAATAAACAGACAAAATCAGTTACATTGAATTTATTTGCTGATTTAATTATTTCAGCAAATAACTAATTCATCGATTCAATTAATTTACTGATTAAACTACTGAAATTGACTCAATCAACCAATACTTCGTCCAAGTAGTTTTTACCAATTTACTTAATCATCTGGGTGACTTATTTATTCGTTCATGATAATTACATAATTATTTGTTCAACTGTTCTAACTATTACCCCTATAAAGAATGACAGTTCGTGCTGACACACTTTCTCGAAATGCTTGCCTACAGGCACTGTACACGCCATTCATGAGACAAGAAATGCTTTCGCATTAATAGCACGAGGCGGAGCCACCGGCTGCGTGCATGCAGAGGTCAAATGATCACTAGTGCGCGCTCCACCCATAGGTGATGGATGTAGCGCGAGGCTGGTATGCAACCCATGCAACCTTGTAACCTTCCATGCAACCTTGCAACATCCATGCAACCTTGACTACACTTCCCCTTTACCATGGTGCAAAAAGAGCGCCCTTCGTTCCCTAACGTCGACAATACGGTTAGAATAGTGTAACAATTTCAGCATCATGTATAAAGAAAAGTACGCCGACCAAAGGTTGTTGTTAAAACGAAGACGTTTCGGCCTCCATACGAAAACCTTGATCACTAAATATTTAAAGAAAGAAACGCCGACCAAAGGTTCTTGTTAAAACGAAGACGTTCCGGCTTTCATACGGAAGCCTTGATCACTCATGACTGATCAAGGCTTCCGTGTGAAAGCCTGAGCAAGCCTTGATCACTCAAGAGTGATCAAGGCTTTCGTATGAGAGCCGGAACGTTTTCGTTTTAACAACAACCTTTGGTGGGCGTTCCTTTCTTTAAATATTTAGTGATCAAGGTTTTCGTATGGAGGCCGAAACGTCTTCGTTTTAACAACAACCTTTGGTCGGCGTACCTTTCTTTATACATGGATCTTCTACGCGACCAGACGAGTTTTCGTCAGACTTTAGATTTCAATTTCAGCATCAGCATCAGTATGCGTCTCGACAGCTGTAATTCCTGGCACTGAAGAAAGAATATTTTCGATGGCGTTATTTTCATTTTAGCGTTGTTTAGTTGCACATATACTGGTTTGTAATTATTATCCAGAATCTTTGTTTTGAAAGAAATTAGGAAATTTTTTTACAAAAATACTTTTTCTTCAAGTTCACTTTTTTATCCCTCGTAAAGCTGCGCTTAACTTTCCAGCATGCCTGCTAAAAAGAAGGGTTAGTATTTGTTACCGCAAGCCCCAAAAATAAGGAATGATTTTTCAAGCATGAGGCGGGGATTGTGTTTCACAAGAGTGCTTTCATATAAACTACTGCAAGTAAAACGATGGCGGCTTCAAGCTTAGTAACGGAGGCCCATCTCTTCCTAGTAGCTCAAGTGGGCAGCCTCGGCGGTGCTTAGAACAAACCCCTATTTAAATGTCGGACCACGACCACCGAATTCCACCGGGGAGCCTCAGAGAAAGTATTGGCTTTTTTTTCGCTGGAGGTTCTTTTGTTTCCTTTTTTTCTACGGCTCATAAATATGAAGGACTTGCCTTGACGCTTTCAGGTTTGATGTCATTTCCTACAAGACAAAGGTTGTAAAACGCGCCAAAGCTTTGACTCGTTTAACTAGTTTATTAGCCAGCTGACCTATGCCAGACCTTTCGTTTTCGTAATGTCGGTTGTAAAAACTGTCCATACTCTGCTATCTCTACGAGCTTGGCGTGTGAATCTTGAAGATAAATACTGCTGTGTTATAATAGCAAAATACAGCGTTGTTAATCATCTCAGTCCACACGCCCTTGGGAAGCTAGAAGTTAATTTTCACCCACAAAAATGAACTGCGAATACCTTTTCAATTTTCATGCCAAACGAATAACGCAACCGTCGTTGCGTCTGTTATGTGGTGAATTGACGGAGTAAAATAAGGCAGGTTACTGAGTGATACGTTAATTACGCTTTTAATAAGAATGGCTTGCGAGTAGCAGTTAAAGACGAACCCTGTTTATCCTAGCAGATAGTAGGGAACAATTGAAGCAACAATTACATGAATTTCTCTAAATCAAGAAGTATTTGGGTTCGAGGAATACACTTTCCCCATCCACAGCTTCATAAATGTAGTCCCTTTCACACGTTTTGTTTTTGTTATCGAAGACTGTCTTGTCGAGCGACTTCAGGTTAAATAAAACACAAAGGGCTCAGCGTAGCTGAGGCTAGGGCAGAAAACTTACGGTAGGCTTCCCAACGATCATTATTGCCTCAAATACTTTTAAAACAAGATCTCAACCTTAAGTATTTAAGAGTATATTCAATTTGGAAGGGAATGATTATCAAACTAAGCATCATTGCTTTGAAAGTTTGAGTGTGGAGTGCTGAAGTTCCGCCAGTGAAGCACTACTAGACACTTGTCTGCACTACCATGACATTAATGACCGTTAGTTATTTAAGATTTTCATAGACTTGCACGCCACTTCATGAAACTTCGCTTTTGTCGGAGGCTTCTCAGTTGAGAAAGGGTGATGCAAGCAAACAGCCGGCACAGAAAATTCCAAGAATATTCCAGGAAGCCGGCACAGAAAAAAAAAAGTGGTCAAAAAAATATTTGTGAGCTGTAACCCATGATTTATGCCTCCAAGTGGCCACATGCAGCTACTGTACCTTCAATTACTCGGCCGTCTTCGAAATTATGCATCACAGTACTGGCGTTTCTTTTTATGGGTACTGCTTGCTATTGAACTTAGCGGTCCGACTTCATTTTCATGCACACAATTGCATGAAGGAGGGAAATCGAATGGTAGCCTGAAAATACTCACGCTCACACATGTGTTGACAGAGCGACCTTCGTTTCAAGAATTGACTGCCTTGAATCGCACTGTACAACATGAACTGACGGGAAGATTGGCCAGGCATGATTTTTAACGCAACAGCGCAACGGCACGAAGCCAAATTAGGAGAAGGTACGAGACACACCGCTGCTATAGCGCTTTTGTTAGAGCGGCTGCAAACCACGACTATATTCGATCTTCAAACAGGCGCAGCTGATACGGCTATAAATCCTCCCTGCATAAATTTTTGTCCGCCTTTTTTTTGTTGGCAGACAGAAAGCCGACGCGTGTCCGCTTTGGAAGCTGCATTGTTTACTCATTGATAGTCAGCACGTGCGATAGAAAATGAGTAGGGACATTAAGGAGCTCAAGTAGTTTGTCATAGAAACGACCAGTTTCTCGACATTCACAGCAAAGCACGATTTCTTTTTCTGAACTATCGCGCTACTATTTATGTTGGCTTGCCTGAGTCAGCTTTGAGGCTTACCTTTTCCGATCCAACTAAAGGGAGGAATAAAAAGAGTGGGAGGGATTTAGCGTAGTTCAACCGAGCAGACGTGCGAAAGCGCGTGTTTAGCCTGGTTGGCCGGGGGTTCGAAACCCAGTCGCGGGAATATTTATTTTATTTCTGCATGAGCTGTTGCTACGCTAGGTGTGCCCAAGGTCACCCTCAATGTCAAGCTTCACTGACACTCGGTGAGACGGAAATAGTGCTTTGGCACTAATAAGTTTCGCATTCGAAACGACGAAGTCAGCACACAGGATGCAAGCGTTCTGATGCTTTGTATACATAATCTGTTTTGTTTGGTTTGGTTTATATTGGTTTAACGTCCCAAAGAGACTCAGGCTATGAGAGACGCCGTTGTGAAGGGCTCCGGAAATTTCGACCACCTGGGGTTCTTTAACGTGCACTGACATCGCACAGTACACGGGCCTCTAGAATTTCGCCTCCATCGAAATTCCACCGCCGCGGCCGAGATCGAACCCGCGTCTTTCGGACCGGCAGCCGAGCGCCATAACCACTCAGCCACCGTGGTGGCTATTCATAATCTGTCGCAAGAGAGATTTCTCCAGGCAAAAAATAATGTTCAATCGAAAAAAAAAACAGGAAGACTAAGAAGATTTGATTTTAATAGCGTGAAGGCAGCTTGGCCAAAGGGCGCCATCAATAATGTGGATCTGGTCTTTAAAATTTTACAAAGAAGAACTGTTTGTTTGAGTATTTCTTCCAACAAAAGCCGAGCACAAGGCGAGGGGACGATTGTAGCCATTGGGAAGCCAGTGGGTACGCGGCAGAACTGGGGATCGAACCTGTGACCATACCAGTAAGCCTCCGATGTGGTAAAAGGAAGCCGATACGGATCAGGTATAAAAAAGGACGGATTACACAAGAAATATCTCTTCGTTAAGGTGGTGTCACGGTTTATGAACTGCATATTAAAGCTTGTTTTTCGTGGTGAGTTTTTCTTCACTCTGAGGAAATCGCAAAAGATGCAATTGTTGAGGGCAGCCAGAAAGGTTGCGATCATTTTGATGTCCTGCCATATTAGCATGCTCAGAGGAAGAACAACAAAGCACAGAGATGTGACCACAACAACTAAAGAGCTGAAAAAAACTGGGTCTTTATCTTCCTTTATAGGTTCTGTCACTCGTTCTTCCATTGCTGTGTGTCAGTCGCCGGACAAGAAAATCATTTTTAGACAGCCAAACTTCTTTATGTTTGATTTCAAGGTATGGTATGCTCACGCATGCGCTATTTTCTCAGTTGCTGTGAGTATAATTGGCATTGGTGTTTTGTTGTTTTTTTCGTCTCTAGATCCTTCAAGTTTGTCACACCACCTATACTCTGAACACAAATACTCCTATAATGGACTAAATAGGCAGTAAGCTGTACTCTAACGTACCGCCATTTATGAAAGGCAGCTCCTGGCAATTAGACAAAAAATTAGAGCCAATTTGGTTGACTTGGACAAATGCAAAGTATGTGCGCTTGCACGCAACGTTTCATTCCGCTCTCGCTTCTAGGCTTCCGCCATCTTGCGGAAACTACAGTGCTCACATCGGTTGCACTGAGGAAGCCGATGTCGCAGAGCTATCGCCACACGACAGCAGTTTCGCTGACCTGGCAGCCGAATCTAAGTTCGCAAATAACAATACTCAGAAAAACGAGAACTGAGCAATCGGGAAAATTGCTTTATACGTGTGTTTTACATTGCTTAAATTGCTTTACATGGTAAGGTCATGTACTCAGCGTCAGTGTCATCTTGCGCAAGATTTAGGTTCCACTTCCCTGCACTATTTCTCTGATGCCAGGGAGAGCGGCCGCTAATAGGGGTAAGAAGCGGGAACGGTTAAGGGAGGTGTAACTGAACGAATACATTGTGCACAGTTGGCACTTGTTCAATGCACAGGGGGTGCACATCGATATGCTGAACCACCGATATGGGCTCACACAGAGATTGATACAGCCTTCCTTCTGCATGGATATAATTTATGTAGACATGCATTTACTCTCTTAGCTGAACGTCCCAAAGCGACTCAGGCTATGAGAGACGCCGTAGTGAAGGGCTCCATGGTCGAAATTTCCGGAGCCCTTCACTACGGCGTCTCTCATAGCCTGAGTCGCTTTGGGACGTTCAAATCCCATAAATCATAAACCGTATAGTCCCTTTCCGATGACAATCCACTGCCTCTCTATCCCTGCGTAGTATCCATGCTCCCGGCTCCCTCCGGGCCCTCTTCTGGTGCGTGAAGACTCTGACACCCACCAGTAAAAATACATATCCCAGCTCTAAGCTGTACATTTGCACCGCCACCTACAACTCATATATCCCGCCCACCTCTGTCTCCAAAAGCGCTTCGCCCATCAGTCACCCAACCACCCCCGCCCTCCAGAAGCATCCATCCACCTCCACCATCAATAAACCTCTTAAATCTACAAAGAAAGCGAAATTCAAAGGCTCGATAGGAAAGAGAGCAGTGTTAGTGCTAAGTGTGGAACCAGAACAGCTAATCTAGACTTTATGATGAATTTTCAATAAATTGTTTTATTGCGCAAGAACATCTGTGGGCAAAGAGTGCCATGGCACAACATTTTTTGGCTACACTAGGTAACGTCAAATACCCAATTCCCAAGCGCTTCACCCAAGATAAACCGAGCACCCAGTCAGAAGAAACAGTGTGTTCATTGCATCACCAGTGAATAACCGATGGCACTGGTTATGCAAGTCAAATGCTGAGACCACTAGGCCGTCCCTGCGGTCTAACCTAGACTTGCCGCATCATCCCACATGATCACCTGTGCCGGACTTGCCGGATCACATTGCATGATCGCCTGTGAGTTTATTTGTTGGTATTACAGTCTGAAGAGAGAGAGAAAAACTTTATTGGCGCCAAAAATTGGTCGATTCAGCGGGACCCGGGTGTCTTCATGTTGAAGTTCCGAGTCTTCCATGGGTGGTGCCCTTATTCCAGGGCCCCACTGAGTCTTGCTACCTCATACGCATGCTGGACCAGTCCTTTTCGGACCGCCAGCACGCTGCTGGTGAGCAGGCTCTCCCACTGTTCCGCATTGGGCTCTTTTAGTTTATGGAATGAATAATTGTTTTTACACTCCCATGTAATATGGTATAAAGTGGGGGTGGCTCCACACCACTTGCATGTGTCCGCGTACTGGTTCGGAAACATTTTGTGAAGTATGTGACTTTTTGTTCCTCATGATCGGATCAGGAATAAGTACAGAAATAAAATACGGCGATGATTATTTCTGTATTTTAGGTGCGACAGCAATGCTGTAGATTATGAAGCACAATATATTGTGGATGTCTTGGAATAATGAAACCTTATTGCGTTGTTTAGCGCTGCACGGAAGCTTTTGTGTGCTGGTGCTCTTGAAGTTCACCTGCACTGAAATGCGGTCGCCACTTCCTTGTTGGAACCAGCTAGCTCATTTAAGTATCGGATCTCCGCAGCGACGAAGCCAGTGCAAAGTGACTGAGCCACGAAATTCCAGAACGCGTTAGAGCTTTCAAGCTATTCCACAAACGAACGTAGTGAAGGCTTCTCGGAATCAGCGCGCGTTACCGAGACGGAATGCTTCTTGGCTAGCGAGATGCGACTGAGCCATACATTTGCACTAACTCGAGTAGTCAAAATGGCTCTTCCAACTCTGAGAATATGCAGAACTCAGAGTGTATTCATGCACCTCCTGCAATGCACTCTAAGGCGTGCACTTTCCAAGAGGAGATTTTGATTAGCTGCTTCGCTGAAGGGACGAGGCATCTGGGTTAATTTGGCGGTGGCAACGGAGTTGGGGAAAAGCGCTGAATTCTGAACGTTCAACCAAAAGGAGGGGCATTGTGTGCGGAATCATTCTATAGAAAGGAGACGCGGAAAAAAAAAGACGCCTTGTGTTCAGTAGTGGCTGCCTTAAAATACAGGCAGGCCAGAAGTGCATGTGTTGAGGGAGAAGAATTTGAACAGCTTGCTTTCTGTTGCTGATGAATGCGCATGGCAAAGGCTTCACTGCCGACCGACTTGGACTTGAATGTAAGGAAAGCCGACATTTTGGCGCATGATAAATGAACGAGCAAAGCATCGAGCAAGATACGCAGGGTATCCACTGTACAACTAACTGCCTTTCAAGTGACTTAAAACAGGTGTTACTTCATACAGGCTCAAAAGTGCTTGATTATGGCTACGGCAGTGAACCAAAAAAAAATGGAGACAAACATTTCCTGTGTGGCATATGCCATAAATCCAGAAAGCCCACTCAAAAAGATTTTAAATGCATATTTTTCACGTTCGATATTTTGAGCCATATTGCCGATTAAAAAAAAACAAAAGGTAAGCTCATTTTACATGATGACAGGCTTCCATTTTTCAGTTTGATTTTCGCCCTGAAATGAAAACTAAAACGGTAATTCTCAGTTTGACATAGTGATTCATCCAAGTACTTGTCTCTATCAGCTGCAATATGTCTGCCTAGCTGTACAATCAATCTATACAAAACGCACCGAGGAATCTCCCTGGTTTTGAAAATAAAAATCCGTAACGGATAAAAAAGATCACCTGGTACAAAGGTGAGAGAAATAATATGCTGGCTTCCTAAAAAGTTGTCGTTATTAACGGCCGTCATTGTTATCTTTCTCGCAGAAAAATACTTTTACACGTGCCTGTGGATTTTCAGTAAAGCACGTTCCTTAAAACCCGGAAATGGAAACACGAGTGGTTGACAAAAATAACGAGCGCTCAGCTACCATAGCAGTGGCGCTGTACACCGGAGCTGTCAAGCAAATTTTTGCTTTTGCTTGTCTAGCACGAATGACGCTAAGCCTGGAGCTGCGTTTGTTCGAAAAAACGTTCCCCTCCACGTACGTTCCTCTCCTCTCTCCGCCACTCCCCCCCCCCCCCCCCCCTCACCCCCCCCCCCCCCCCCGCCGAAAACCCGAGCGCCTATGCTGTCAACAGCAGGTGTGGCAACGGGAGCCGTCCTTCTATTTCATGCCGCACGCCCACTTTCCAAGAACCTGACAAGGTTAACAGTGAATTCTCAGCAGAAGAGAGTATCGGTAACGTTAGTGGGTATCACGGTGTCTTGCCGTTTCAGAACACTGTGACGAGTTGGCGTCACTGTACTCTTTATCAAATCGCAAGCGCTGCTCACACTTCATTAAGTTGTAGATTTGATTTTTATTTTATTTATTTATTTATTTATTTATTTATTTATTTATTTCCACAAACAAGGAGATACAGGGTTGCGTTGAAAAACAAGGTGAAAAAGCTGCAGAGAAGGCAGCTTCACTGGCCCCAAAATTTGTTTACAATTTTCAGGCCCCAAAGCCGTCGCATGGGGTACGAGTCACGCAATAGGGGAGGCTTTCGTATTTTGTCTGACTGCGGAGGGCTTCCTTATGTGCCGACTCCATGATTGGGATGAAATCCATGGCTCTGCGCCCGGACGTCACAGCCGCGAGTAACCACGAGCAGTAATGACCATACTTTGATCAGTGTTTTTCTCTCAGATCTAGTTTCAGTGCAGGTTTTTAAGTGCACTCGTGCTTCTTAGCGCACTTTAGAGGGTATTCTTTGTCCGGCTCGGCTAGATCGTGTTATTACTATTACGCCTAGGTGGTTATGATTGAAACTGAATGTCTGGCCCAAGTGCCCGCTATGTTATATTGGAGGCCATATTTCTGTATGCATGATGAGGAACTGATCGGGATAATTTTAAGAGGTTGGAAAGAAGCCAACAGTCATTTAAACCATGAAAATCATATGGGATGTTACTTTTATGCTGGTATTGGCCGCAGTGCGAAATTTTTTACATGGTTATTTTAACATTTCAGGAAGCGAATTATTTTAGAGAACGTACAAATAGTATTAGATGGTGGCGCCAATGGGATCTGAATCAATGACCTGCATTTGTCGTATGCAGCAATCTATGATCTCAATTCAAGCGGCGGCTGCCTCTCCTTCTACTTTCCAATATATTTTTACGTGAAAAACAAGAGCCCAGAAAGTAGACCGCCGCGTTCGCCTGAGCTTAGAACAGGGTAAGAAACATTATGACCGCTTTAATGACTCATGATCATAATCCATGAAGAAGTCAAAATGTGCTCGAAACCAACAAGCGGCTAGAATTTTGTGAAAGCCTCTATTTGTGTTTCCTTTGAAATCACAGCAAGAACACTGAAGCGTGTTTCTAATAATAACCGGCATTAAACGAAGACCGCATGTGACACGAAACTAGGTCGTGCGTGTCGAACGAACCATGCAGTACACATCCCGTCTCTCGCATCTGGCTTGAGGCGATATCGATTTATTCAACTGGAATGGATGAATAAACTAGAATGTGGTAATCGAAACAAGCACGTCGGTCGATTATTAGAGCCAAACTTCTAATCAGACAAAATTCAGCACAACACGGGAGGGGGTTAGGATTCAGGAGCAAAGAAGGTTGTCACAAACTTGTTTTTTAAAAAAATAGTAAAGTTCCATTGAGTAAGATGCCATGAAGGATTTACATGGGGCCATGCCAGTTGATTAATGTCAATAGAAAACTCACTTCTTGTTCGTAGCAGCAGTGATTTCAAATAAATTCTCATTAATAGCAGCCAATATAGATGCGCGCGTTCTCTAGCCAAGCAGTGCTTTATCTCCCCTTGTTTCAAGAGTTCCAGCCCAGTATTCATGAGTGCTACTTAAATAAATTCTCTTTTGAAATGCTCCAATAAATGGCTTCTCCATTTACCTTTCACTACAATTTTGTAATGAAATAGGTTGCACACGTACAGTCAATATCTTTAAACGATCTACTGTCGTAAAATGAGCTCTTTGTGGACAAATATTGGTAAAGATCCTCTAGGTTTACTAAGAGACTGTGTAGATACGACGATCTAGCATATTATCAATAAATGACCGTTCGTTCTTTTATTTAAAAAATGAAGTGCTGCTTATGCAGCTAGCGGATTTCTGTTACCTCATCGCCGCACATATTCGAAGCGAGTACTCCATCAGGGGCAGTCTCTCAATCTGAACATCGTCCAAAACTCGGCATAGCCAAAGTTTGCAACTATAATAACCACTCACTAGCTGCATAACTAAACACTTTCTTCTTCCCTTGTTGGCCACATACGTTTACATGCCGGAGGTCCTCGGAAATCGTGCAGAAGTTTTCGACGTCTTTTCGAGCCGATTGTTTTGAGGACCGCCGGTTGACCGTTTAAAAAACAAATACGTAGACTGTAGCCATGGATTCTTCTAGTTTTTCTTTATTTTTGTTTGTTCGAGAGCACTCTAAAGCATCGTGTGCTGCAAGAGTTTTTTTTTTTTATCGCTATTCTGCTTTTCTGGTGTTATAATTGCGCTGCGTCGTACGCCGCGTTGAGAACATGGCGCAAGGTCAATTACACTCTCCAGATGCGGCTGGTTCGGCTTATTGATCCATTACAGATGTGCACCATTCAACCCGCAAATGGTAAGGGCCTGGACTCGTTTTCTCGGTTTCCTTGGAACGACTGTTTCGATCCGCCAACTGTTTTTGCCACCGCTCGATGACAACAGGGCAAATAAGCTTTCATTTTTGCAGGTTATCGACATTTTCACAAATCGTGTACCTAAGAGACGCAAAAGAAAAAAGCTGTTGTCGAGTAGGTCACAGACGAAACAAAGAAAAACTTCAAAAATTTCGAAAAACGTCTTCTCCTGTTTCCTCACCCAGCTACCTTTCAGGGAGAAGCGAATGACAATAATTGATCTCACGCACCTTCAGACGCTACGATACGCCAGGCCAATGTGGTTCACATGATCCTAAAAGGCGCTCTCTGGAGTAGTCCTGTACTGCCCAGGAAAATAGTGTGCAGGAAAATCTGGCGATAACGGCTCTTTTATCGGTTAAAATCTGGCATTCCAGAATAAGTAGGAAATCTGAGTGGCGAATGGTGAGTTATCCGCAGTTCTCACTGCGAATATTAGCTGCTCCGGGTACTGAATGGTTAGGACCGTTTTGTCTTCGTAGGTTTTTGGAAATGTGAAAAATCACTGTTAGTTGATAGTTCAGTGTCGTTGAATTCACACTCTTAGTTGATAGTTCAGTATCGATGAATTCACAAAAGTTAGAAATCTATTGGCAGCAGTTAGCCGTAAATCCTTCACTGAGATAAATATCCAAATTACCAGTTAAAAGTTTCAAGCATCATTTATATTAGCAACTTTTTTTCAATGAACTTTAGATTCAAAACCTGATCATTCACTTGCCCAGCAGTGCGTACCAAAATAATGTAAATGTTGTTGCAAAACCCGAGACCTAAGTAAAAAAAAAGGTTTCTTACGACAGACCTATTTCGGCCACTGAGGAAATGCGTTTGGGTGCACGACCAGTTTGATAGAAGATCATGTGGTGAAATTCCGATGAGACTCATTCTGGGCATTGAGTGCTAGACAGAACATTGAACTAAGTGCTACGAGCAGCCAATTTGAAGGCATAATGGCTTCATTATTGAGCAGAATTTTTACACAGGTACTTCGGAACGACTGGTTTTGAAAAGAAATATGCTTGCTGAGCACCGAAAATTGCTTGACCACTGAAACGTAAAAAAAAAACATTTTGCCTGGTTTTGTTCATTCCATAACAGAAGAGGAAACAATTAGCTGTTTGCGTTTTATGTTGTCAGTGTAAGTTGATGAAATAAATTAAAATTCACTGTCATTGTACCGTGTATGTACTATTTACAATCACTGTCATTTTTCATTATTTCTGCGGTCGAATTTGCTTACTGATTACCTCCCGGAATGCGTTGTGGGGGCCACCTAATGCTTTGTAAAAATATAGACATGATCTACAGAACAGACTAAAATTAAAAGCGTGACTTAAGGGCAGTTTTAAATACTCATTTTAGCCGTCTACTCTAAAAATACACTTTCTCGTCGGCATACAAAATCAACCGTTACTGGGCTATCTCGACGCGTTTCCAGTCAGGACGAGCAGGTCAGTCGCAAATGTGGGGCTTTTTTTTTAACCCATTGGCCCCACTTTTATGGATACTAGCCCTCAACTATTGACGCTATACGATATGAGTTCGCAATATTACAATTACATATTCTGAGCTGGGCCGTAAACCAAGAAGTAAAAGAATGTCCACGAGAAAAAAAATCAGCCAGTCCAGCAACAAAAGATGGCAGGAATAATCCAATTGTTTTCTTTGCTTGTTTGTTGAATTATGCAGTCAGTAAACAACGAAAAAAAGGAAGAAAGGCGCAAAAACCGGGGAAAGTTTTCTACTGTGCCCGCAGGAATACAATGAAACTGGAGTACCTTACAACCTTGTGAGAGGGAAACATTAATTGAAGTGATAGCGGTTGTGTGAAACCTTAGTAAAACACCATTTCATGCAATGTTTCAAGCGAAAGTGATGGAAACTTACACCGGCTCTGCATAGGTATACCCTGTCTGCAAGTCTGTTTATCTGGACAGCACCAGAGCAGAAAATAAGGAAGAAGATAAACAAAAATTTGAACAGTTGAGCGCAGAGCCCATGGTGCAGTGTTCTTATATTTTGTTAGTTTAGGCATGGTTAATTTCGAAAGGTACCTTAAACGTTGCCGTGTATAATGCCTTGCCGATTAAGCTTCCCTCCTATTTATTGCTCTTTCTCCTGTCACATCATGTGCCCTCCGAAAAACGAGGAAGACCTCTTTGTTACCTTCAAGATATACCAAAATGCGTCGTCTAAATTACGCTGTTTGCGATTCGACAAGGTAAACTCATCGTGACAAGATTTTGCCGGCAAACAATCAAAGCAGAAAGAATAACTTCTCTAAAATGTGTGTATCTACAGGTTGGAGTCTTCTTGGTGGCCTTGTACAGGAAAGTAATCGAAACTTTTGAAGGAAGATTCACTGCTGTTTAAGCTCCCGTTATTGAAGGGCAAGATACACCTGTGCTAGCGGCTTGAAAAACCGAATGATCTATATCCGTTGATATAAGTTTTCGCCTATCCTATTCCATTCCTTGTTCTCAGTCACAGCAGATTTTGGAGCTTTTTTACTGGTCACGAATCTCACTTCCAAGTTTCACATGGACACAGTACAAATCGCAGCGCTCCATCCCCAAATTTATTGTAGTGGTTGGGTAGCAACGAGTTTGAGGTGGTGCCTTTCGCAATCTACTATTGCCACATGCTCATCTGTGAACCTCAAAGACACCGAAAATTTCGCATCGCACTGGTATCTTTCTCAATACTGTAAAAACTTCTGAGAGAGATAGGACAGGTGGCAGCTTCAATCATGAGGAAGTGAGCCGGCGCCGTGTCCGCTGCCCCCATTAAACAACCTTAGTATCGTCATTGTCGGCTACTGCGGCACGAGCTAATACTTTTGAAAACCCAGACAGAGAATGGAATATTATTATCTGGCGCAGGCTACTTAACATTCATGAAGAAGGAACACCAAAAAAGGTACAACCTGAACGATTTTCATGTGACCGCGGGCTATGAAACTAACGGCAGTTTACGATATCCCATATATAATCAAGAAAAAGAACTGGACGTGGAAAGGAAATGTAACGCGGAGAGCAGATGTCCGACTGTGGCTTAAGTTTCATGGTGTGAATTTCAAAGGAAGCCAATCTTAGCTGGAGGCAGCGGAGTGTCAGATGGCCGAATATAAGAAATTTTGCGTGGGTTGGCGGCACCTGGCGGAGGACAAGGTGGGTTTGAGTTAAATAAAAAAATAATTTTTCCAGCAGCGGTTATATTTCGGCTGATGATGACTACAAAATGTCTTGGGCATGGGCACTCTGTAGAGATGGGCACTCTAAGGGGATGGGCACTCTATAGAGAAATACGTAGAAATCCACTACCATTGACTTCCATCCACTGTTCTGTCGTTTTAAAATTTGTCTATATCTCTTCAAGTAAAAGGCTAGAGGCATTCTGGGCGCCTTACGATTCTTTCGTATAGTGTCGCCTATAACCTTCACAGCCAGTACAAAACTATTCAAATGTCGTGGTAAAGTGCACTTATTTATGTTGCCCACATGGTGACTATAAAGCTAACTGCCCGACATTAGCCAGTCGGGACCCTATGAAGCGCTACCACCATGGTGCATTGAAAGCATGCAGCATGTGGACTCAGTCAAAGGCACTAGAGCCTCAGCTCTCCCTCATTGCCTGTTGATTACGGCTATAACATTGGATTTTAGCTCCTCAAAGCCCCCCCCCCCCCCCTCCCCACCCCCCCAGATCTCTACGAATTCCTTTTCTTTGCTGGACAGGCGCGTCGTATAGTTGTTGAATACGGCTGAACAAACGACTGAAGAAGAAAATCAAGTTTTTGGTGCAATGCTTTATTAGGGCTATTTATTAAGTGTAATAATGCAGGCTGACGTGCTCGTGTTTTGTTGGAAAGCAGAGTCTAGTGTTCGTTGCACGACACCGGATATATACCAAGCCTGCGTGCATAACGGCTGAAGATTGATTGCCAGCCTTGTGAGAGGCGTTCCAGAAAGCATGCGAACCAAATTATCCGGGCTAATGAGACCCAGAGGCATCTCTTCATCGCTCACACGCCATGGACTGCTTAACGAAGGAATGAAATGTACGAGTAAATGAGTACAGAAGTAGAGAAGGCTAGATGAAGAGAAGAGACGAAAGAGGCAGAAGATTGAGGAGATTTACCATGTCATCATTTGAGGCTGCTCGAAGCGGAAGGCTGTGATAGAGGTTTTCCTACTAGTGTGGGTGGTTTAAAGAAACCTTCATGTTGTATTGCGCCCTGCAGATTACTTCCCGAAGAAATTTCACATGGATGCTTTAACGTAACACTCTATTATGTGGGAAAACTTCACTCCTTGAATTTTTTGCGCCGCCGCGGTGGCTCAGTGGTTATGGCGCCCGGTTGCTGACCCAAAAGACGCGGGTTTGATTCCGGCCGCGGCGGTGGAACTTCGATGGAGGCGAAATTCTAGAGGCCCGTCTACTGTGTGATGTCAGTGCACGTTAAAGAAACCCAGATGGTAGAAATTTCTGGGGCCCTCCACTACGATTTCCCTCATAGCCTGAGTCGCTTTGGGAAGTTAAGGCTCGCAAAACATAAACAAACAATTTTTACTTTTTTGTTCCTCGCGAGTGAGGTCAGCGGCCACAGCTCACACTTCGGCTATTTTAGATGCCTACTTCGCTTGGAGAGACCGACAGACGCCATCGTAATACAACGCTGTACATGTACAGATCTGCCAAATATTAAAGCAAGTTTGCTGAAAAAGCCGCATTGTTGAGTTATTCTAGCAAAGTTGAAAATGACATTAAGTTATTATACGCAAAGAAAAAAAACTAGGTAAAAGGCTGAAATTTAGCGCTTGACAAACATAAGAAGTAATCATGAATACAATACTGAAAGTTCGTCGTCTTTAAGGTTGGAAGGGCATGTACATTTGCAATCTGCATGCATACCCTAATCAGTGCAGTGGGACGGCAAAGATAAGCATGAACAAACTCAAACCCAAACACAAGCGCCGTCTATCTCTTATCTGCTGTGACTGCGCCTGTTTACGTTTAACTCAACTTTCAACGCAAAGCTCGGCCAACATTTCACCCTATTAAAACTTTGCGTTCCGCTAAACTGTAGCACGCATCAGGTTTCCGCATGAATTTTACAAACGCCGACACAGTTTACTTCGAGTAGAGAGGAAGAGAGTGAGGAAGATAAAATAATGGACGAGGAGGAAAGGCAAGGGGTCAACCAGAACATTCCGGTTGGCTACTCTTCACTGGGGTCAGAGAGGAGGTGGTAAAAGGCCCGGCATGAAAAAAGAGGCATGTCAAGAGGCACGAATGTCCACTGAGGATGTGTGTACGGGAACAGCAGAGCCTACCGCGTAGATGCGACAGCCCGAAGAAACAGAACAGTGCTTCCCGGGCTTGAGACCTAACGATCGCTTCTCGTGCCGGCCGAGGCTTTTTTCACCGATGGTGGGCGAGGAATGGAGCGCTCTATTGCACAGTTCATCTAATGTCTTTCGGCGCTCTGTGCAAGATACGCACATAGAAGACCCACCGTACAGCTGACAACACCGATATCACAGTTGACAGCAGCAGTTATTGTAGCGACAAGTGTACATTTATGTTTGTATGTGCATGACGTGCGTGTCAATACTTGTGCGTTAATGTGAGTCTGCGTTCATGCGTGCACGCGTGGGCGCGTGCTCGTTGAAGACGCCGGTTGCGTAAAACTTTATAAAAAGAGAAACCACCTGCACATCTGCCTTCCATAGGTGAACATGTAGCAGGACGGTAAGACTAATGGTTGTCCCCCAAAAAAGCGAGGCCTTCTGCCTTAGTGCTTGAACTGCCTTCCCTGGTTCTCTCTCCTCCTCTTGGCCATTTCAGGCGTCCTCAGCAATAAGCAGGCAGCGTAGGCACGCGTATAACAGTGTCCAGAAACACAATAAAAGCAAACTAATTCATACAGCCACATGTCTTTGTAAGTTTGTGTCCGTCTCTGCAAGCGCATGGTATTTTTCGTCCTACAGGGGCCTTCTCTTATCAGTGACCACGTGATGAAGTATTGCGCCTCAGCATTGCTAACTGAAGAACCAAAAAAAAAAGCTTGGGCTGAGGCTTAGCTAAAGTGTTAAGCCTGGATATCTCGAAGCGAAAAGCTTCGTGGCGATGCTCGTGGTTTAGCTTAAGGTTTCATACATAGGGTTACAATTTGGGTATACCTTTTTAGCTTTTCCAAAACGTGTTGTCTTAGGTATACAAAGCTTGTACAATCGTTATACAAGGCTATTAAAATCTCCAACTCCCACCACTTCTGGGTCTTCTTCTCCTCCTTCCATGGCGAAATGTCAGACGACGGCTGCGGCAGCTGCGGCCACCTGCGCTCCGCGTGACGTCACTCGGTTTCACGGTCAGACGACAGAGTCAGCGCGCGGTGGCTACGACGGCTGCGGCAGCAGCGACCACCTGCACTCCGCGTGACGTCACTCGGTTTCGCGCATGCGCAGCTGTGGCAAATCTGTAGTGTGGCTCACGCGAAGCCCGGTGTTGGTGAGCCTAGTGAAGCTTTTCGCTTCAAAAAACACTCTATAAACCCTTGCACTTTATAAGCGGTAAAAGCGTTTTCGAATAAAAGTCGGAAGTCCGCGCTCTGTGTGCGTACGTGTTTCCTGCCTGTGTCCTCCTTTCGCGCAGTTTAATCACGAATAAACTTGGACTAATTGCTTTTTCGTAGTAATGGGCATTTTGTCTGATGAAGTGTGGAAACTTGCCTATGTTTATTACTTCAAGTCGTACTAAGGAGCACAGAATGTCATAAAGAGATTCATCAGCTGGACCCTCATCAAATTTTTACGCGTAGACAAGGCGGGGGATTACGGTTCTTTTGTCGGCCTAACAGGTGTACGTAGCGTGAACCTCGCACCAAAAATATATAGAAAAAAATATTCCTGCTCTCAAAAACAGCTGGGAGCAAATTAAACGGATTCGTTATAGTGCTCTTCGATTCTCCTCCTTTGGCATTATCTTGTTATCGTCCGCTAGTAGACGGACCCGTGTAGACAGCAAAATTAAAGAGTTCGCTGCCAGCTTTCCTGCGTAGTTTTCTCTTCATTACATCAACCCTCTTCAAGCCTTTCCCGTTTTCTGAGTTGTGCTATGTTTAATGTCTGAGAAATCTACATTAACTTTCTATGAGCGTAGAAAACATTCCTTTGTGACTTCGCAGGCTGACTGAAAAAAATAAATAGGAAAAAACGGGATCATAAAAAAAACCTAAAAGCAAGACGAGGTACTCCCTAAAAGTGGTTTTTCGCGAGCACGTCCATGGCTCCATTTTGTGGTCACGCACCCTGCTCATCTTGCTGCGGTGAGCACGTTCGATGAGCGTGTGGCTCGGCCGACATTTATTTCTTTTAGGACAGGAAGCAGAAAGCTTTTTGCCCGTTTTCCCAACTAGAACAGATTTGTCTCTGCGACTAATCGGAACCCTATTCAAAACGCAATCGTAGAATCCGAACCCTATCCGAAACGCAATCGTGGAATCGGAACCCTTTCCGAAACGCTATAGTGGAAACGGAACCCTATCCGAAACGCATTCGCGACTGCCGCGCACAAATTCCGCTGTGCCTTAAACTATCTCTTTCGAAGAAATTTTGAGTGAATAACTGCACTGTTTTGAATAAAGCCGCTTTTCTTTGTCACAAATAATCAACTCCTAGAGTACGGAATGAAACAGTTTTCAGCAGGAGAAAGGGCACAAACTGACACCGCAGGTGGGCAGCTGGACAAGTGGAAAATCTTGGTGTGGCCCAAACACGACGGCAAAACACGCTGGTTAAAACTTTGGTACATGCCTGCAAGTACAAATCAAACAACGTCATCCGGTGTAGTCGTCCATAATGCGCGGAATGAAGGGAAAAAAGCGTGACATCTTTTCGTGGTATGGGTGCGCCAGCAATGTTTGTTACACAGCACAGGCACTGTTATCCGTTCAAATAATCTCAAAGAGAGGTAAAAAAATCTCAGAATTAATAAATATTGTCTTAGAAAAAATACTGAAAATTTTATAGTTCCCTTCAGAAGCAATATCCATGCCAGCGAAGAGAACACTATGTGATCAACTTGAACTAAACATGCGAAAACTTAAAAAAATAGGCGTGCAGTAAACGCTCTTAGGAGATTTCGAATCCAGAATATTTACTCTTGAGAATCATGCAGAATATATCGTATAAAAGTAATGTCCTTTGGGCCAGTTGGTTAAGATTCATGCAATCCATTATCTCAGTGCGAAAAACTCGAAGCTGAAACTGAAGAAAGGTGCACTCCTGCCCAACACTTGACCAGCTTTCGTGTATGTTCCTTCAGGTTTGGCTGTCATCGCGCGCGGCGATCATTCTACACCCTGCATATGATATAGGGTGGCAACTAAATGCTGCTGAACAAAATATCTTCGGAACATGTATTGCGTTTTAATACTGGAAGCTGCGGCATGACCTTTCAGTTTTTTCAGCAGCGCGTAGAAATACTAGCGCACGATATGCTACACGATGCAGGCAAAATGCAATGCAATACCAACTATAACGAGAGGTTCTCTCATTCAGGCGTAAGCTAGGTGTGTACTCAGTAACTTAGCGGGTTTATATGCATGGGACATGGCGAATTCTTGTGCTACAACAGGCTTGCGATCATCTTTCATTCTTTTTCTGTTAATTTTTATATTGCATAAAGAGAATACGCAACTATTTCCCACTTTAAGTACAATCATCGTTAAAAAACTTTTCCCTATGCATTCATTGCATTCAATGACTGTTCACTTCTTTCACATAAATAAGTCACGCAACTTGTTCATTGTCACATGACCAATTCAGTTCCAGTGGGTTACGTTGCCACTTGATTAACAAAACACATAACCTTCTGAAGTCGGGTCAGATTATGAGAACTATCTTTCACTGTTTATTTTGCTCCATCCATGCATACTTTCTCTCTTGGCAACCCCAGCAGCTCAGGTTGACGACAAGCTCGCGTTAGACTAACTAGAGTTTTACCCGAAGAGCGCAGGCTCTTCGCAGCATCGATCGAATCCGGCACTAATTCACGCCGGGCTTTATTTAGAACGACTAGGCGGAGCTGCCATGGCGAGGAGAAAAGCGTTCGATTCATTCTTTGCTTCACAGCGCTGTTAAGTTTCGAAGATGGGTCCTCACAACGCGCCTGCGAGAGTTACGTCTCGGGGTTTTCGAAACATTCTTTTTTCTTCTGAGAGCCCGTAGAAGCTGGACTGCTAGTATAAAAGGCGAAACAAAACACATATAGCCGTTATTTAACTGCCTTGTTTCGGAGTGCTAAGTAGAGAAAAGGCAGGAAGATGGACTTCTTGACCGCACGAACAAAATGAACAAGAGAGGTGGAACCTCAGAGGGCTTAGCCAATGTTTCAACAAGAGGAGTTCTCTTCGCCTGGGAGAAGCATCCATCGTTGGCAGTGGTTAAATACAGCCTTTGCTCTGAGGAGGAAGGCCTGCTGAGGGGAAGGAGGGCATGATTCAGCAAGAGCGTTAGGATGGGGAGCATGAACTTTACATTCTTGTCGAAGCAGGACGGCCGCTATAGAAGATTAAACCAGTTGACCTGCAGAACTGCGATAAAGAAAACTCCTTCACTGCAGAAAAGAGCGAACGTAGACATGAAATGTATATCCAATCATGGGCAGCTGCGGCGTTCAGAATAACTCCAAGTACAAACTGGGCTGGCTTAGAAAAGCTCCAGGAAATATATGAGTCAGCTCTCCAGGATATTGAATCGATTCGACAGAAGTTTGCTCAAAGATTTGCGGAAATGAAGTGGACCAGTAGGCAGGAAGCCAATGTTAAAGGGATGAAGATTACGTAAAACGCTACAGTTTCCATTTTGTTTTCGCATGTCACTAGCTCTATATACACGGAAATGCTGAAGGATTAAAAATCTGCCTGAGTCATAATTTCATTCAAGACCGTGTTTTCAAAACTGGGTCAAACTTTTGTTAATAGGTCAACATGACCTTTTCAATTGACGCACTGCGCGATTTGTTTCAGTTGAGTCCAGCAAGCAATAATATGACCATAGCATGATTTCCAACGAACACACTGTTGTTTTCAGCCGATTGCAAAATATAAAATGATAATTGTTTTCCTTACTCCCACTTAATAAGACGGTACCGGCACCCAAATAGAACCCTGGAAACCTAAAAACATCACTTCACCCGATTCTACCCTGCCTACGTTACATCAACTTTTCATTCGATTCAATTTATTACCGTAACAAAGCCTGAGTTGCCTGTTCTTCTTTCTCCCATGCATTACCTCTTCTTGGCAAATCTATTTCTTTTCCGTTGCCATAAAAGCGCATTTGTTGTTTTCACCGCCCCTATTCTTTCAGGCTATCCGCCCCCCCCCCCCCCCCCAACCCCTTTCCCTTTCATAGTTCACTGCTATATCTATAGCTACACTTCTCGTTCTCCTCTAAACTTCGGCAGGATTGGCAACTTTGGCAAGATTTTCTCAACTTACGCAAGCATTTGCAAAATACAACAATTGTGTACATTTCTATTCAGGGTTCTCGCTAAGCAGCTCCTAATCTTCTGAGGGTGCCGGCCAAGTGTAGTGCAGTTCATTTTTGGTACCTTGCTAATATCTTTCTTATGGTTCAGACCAGATTTCATCAGTATGCTCACAAAGGTGCACTAAGGCACTAAAAACATTACCTCACTATTTGCCATGAGCAGCCTTTCTGAAACCGTATTCTTGACCATATTCCTACTTTCTTCGCATAACGCAGAGCAAGGGGCGAATAGCCGCAAATATTTCTCTTTTGTCTTCCTTTAAGTACGAGAAATAGCACACAACTGACAAGGAGAGTGCTCATATTAACTTTTGTTGCTACAACGAACCTAGCTAACGACCTCAATCGCTATTTCAGGCGGCGAGGATACAATATCGGATCACTGCGAAGGCGACACGCCGAGTGACGGGGAGAAAGATATTTGATTGAAGAGCACTGCTTATAAAAAAAAAGGAAATTTTTATCACCAGACCGAAATTCTCGCATTCTGCAAAACAAGGCACGTATATATTTGCAGCATTCGCCTAAATCAATGCTAACGAAATTCTGAGGAAGTACCGAGACGACCTAAAGCGATCGACGGAGGTGCTAGCTTACTCGATGCGAGGATACTTACGCTCAGCCCGACGTAGCGCAAAATAGACAACCAGAAAACTGCTTCAGTTCCGAATGATAGTCGATGCTCTTACCAGGTTCAGAAAGGATGCAGAGCAAGATGCCTAAGTAGATTTTGGAAAATGCTCACGAGGTCAACAAAGCAAGAATTTCCATACCAGTGCTCGATATAGCTCGGTTCTCTCTATATTTTGGTTTTTATGTTCAGTTGCGCTACGGCCGGCTTTCCAAAGGATCCATAATCGATACGAACAGACCATCTCGACGGAAATTTCTAACTAGATCAACGCCGTGATATTTTTTCAGTGTTCTTTTCTTTGAATGAGCCAAACATTTCGTAGCGGGGCCTATAAACTGCTGACGCCCGGTCTTCATCTAAACTATTTGTCAATAAACTATAATCATTCCGGTCTCTAATTATTTTCATAGACAGGTTGCGAAAATTTCCTTTACTGCCTGCCTAATTTGAACACTCCTATGCATATTTTACCTCTTGCGTCTGACGCTGCTGATCTGTTTGACGAGAAATGGAAATTACTGTTCAGAATTAGCATATTGTTCTGAGTCGTAGTTCGTCATTTTTATTTTATTTGACCCATTTTCTTGTGGTAAAATGGCAGACATATACTTTTTTTGTTTTTTACTGTCACTAATTGAGGAAACTTGGCTGGTTCTGACTCATACTTTTATTGACTGTCTGAGAGGCAAAACTTTCTTAGCGAAGTAAGTGTTTTGAAAACCACTGTGCTTATCTTTCAGAACAGAGTTGGCGCTGTTGATGCGTCCGAAATGAATTAAGCATGCGGAATTCAAAACTACCGCATCGTTTTTAGTTCCAGTCTGCCTTGAAACTGCGGTTCAAAGTTTCAGATGCTGGAATCTGTGTTAACAAACATACAATGATGTAAACGTTTTTTATTTCACATTAGGCTGGCAAAATTTGCTGCTGAAGGCGGAGGAAAATCTCGTTTCTTTACCATTCTGACCCCCCCCCCCCCTTTATGTTTTTCTTCTCTGGGGTGGTGTGAATCGGACCTGCTTATCTCAATTAAAACGCACCGCCTGTTTAACTAAAATAAAGCACCGGGCTTTCCTCCGATAGCTTCTGTCCATACTGTCTCGTCAGATAAAGAAGCAAGTACTAAAGATGTCAAATCTAGAATGAAAAGAAAGCTTAGCCCGTCAATCCTGCAAGCCATTAGGGATGCAAAATAAGCCAGGTGGTGGTCATGTATTATAAAAATCTCGTAGCTGCTTGACACGACCCAAGACAGGTCTCATCTATCGATTCATAACAATGTTAAGAAACGGAAGCTGAGTACGCTAAGTGCAAGAGGAGGGAAATATTACAGGATTTAAAAAAAAATCACTACCTCTAGACGTGCTTCCGATACTCGTATAGATGGTGTGAGTTTGCTCTTCCACCGAGACCATCTCGCCTATCTGACTCATTGTATACTCATCTCTGACCCGAAATAATTCAAGTAAGAAGGTGGTGACTTCCCGCATTCAATGGGGTTGATGAATCGCTCAACGACTCTGCTCCAACTTGCGACCATTGGTCACTGCAGTGGTACATCGTCGATGGAAGCCTTTTTTATATTTTCTTGTCTTGCTTCACGCATGGGTCAGAAAAATGCTGCTGTTCAGCAGTTGATTCCACCGTGACCGTTGTTCTGTCTGCGTTTGTCGTGTACACTACTTACGTGGATTATAGGTGTAGTGCAGAGTACTATAGTAAAGTCACTGCAGTTATCGCAAAACATTTAAGTAAATGTTCAGTAAATAATTTTGCACTACCAGTTCGGAAGCCCCACCACTTTTCACTTGAGTATTTCCTTCTGCTATATAGATACCTTGCGTTCGAAGGCCTTCAGTAGGAGTTGAGGGGAAAAATATTGAAATCTGGTGAGGTGGCATTTTCTAAAGCCGAAAAATAAGAACTAAAGAATATATAATAAATAATTTTAGAAGTATTAATTGTGACATACGACCGCAAACTTGCCTCGCTCAGAGATGCCTACAAGAGATGTTTCTACTTTTTAAAGTGTACCTCGCGGGATTAAATTCTGATTTATGTTGAAAGACGTTTTTTTCCACTCGAGCCCCGCTGAGCATAGGCAACATTTGATCTATCTTTTGAACTCCAATAAGGCGCTCAGTGTTATAGTTCAACGCATGGTGAGCGTACCATTCTCTAAGAGAAGCGAAGATCGTAATTAACTTAGGCGTTTCATAGCTTGGTACAAGATTATTAAATAGCTGTTAACTTTTGGAGAGACATAATTGCCTATTTTTAAAGAAGGGCCATATCCCATGAGAGATATCAAGAAAGGTATTGCTTTTCTTTCTATGTTCAGCGTCATTGTACTATAAGCGGCTCGGGATTCAGCACAGTGTCGGCTTTGGTGTTTAGCAGGCGCTTTGCGAGCGCGTCCAAATTTTAAGTTAACCGGGGAACTTTAGGAAAGCTGTTTCTTTAAAGTCCTCGACAGCACCATTTTAAACGTTTGCTCAGGAACCTAAACTTGCAAAGTTCTCAAAGAAAGAGATCTATTCTTCGTGTCTGAATATACTTGCTCGAACTTAAGTGCATCTCTCTACGCGTACGGCTTCAGGACTGCCAAGCACGGCCATTTACGAGCAGCTTCTATGTTTTCTGCTCCTTTTTTGGTTACTAACACCTCACTTGCGTGAAAAGTGAGTTCGCTAGGCTGAGTGCAACGCCACATCAACGCAGAGAAGGGTCATTCATTGCGCCTTCCACGACCAGGCAGCGTTAATATCAGTTAGCTCCTCCCTGTTCCTAAGTCCGAGATCGTTCCAGAAGCATTAAGGCTTTTATGGCTTGGATGCTCTTGATATGTCAGGCAAGGAAACAATATGGCTACGGTGGTATGTGGTATCCTCGAATTTAACGTCCCAAACCGACACAGTGGCTAATGGGGATGCCGTAATGAGCGCTCCCGATTTATTAAGGCCACCTGGGGTATATAACCACGAGGTGAAGCCGAACACGACATGGACCCCGTGACCGGGGTTAGCCGCCGTGACCTCGGACTTCGCATCTCAGCACCACAAAACAAAAAAAAGAGGTTGAGCTGATGGTTATTATTTATTCCACATCCGGAAACACAAGTGGCTTTAGCATTATCACGTCAAAGATCCTTGGTCGTTCATTTGTGCTGCTTCGCATGTGCACGCTACTCCATGGAGCTAATCCACTCCATGCAGCTAATCCACTCCATGCAGCTAATCCACTCCATGCACTCCACTTCATTATTTATTTATTTATTTCAAATACTTTCCAGGCCCGAAGGCATTACAGAAAGGAGTGGTAATGGTCATAACATAAACAGTGCATATTATACATTATTATCTTACAAAGCGGCAGAAAATACAGTGATCTTGAAATTGTTAATGTCAGAAATGGCAGCGATGGAGGAAGGAAGGTCGTGCCAGTCTGCGCTAGTTTTGGGAATAAATGAATTATGACACACTTTCGTTCTGAAAAATGGAAAAGCAACTTGCGCATGCATATCCTTGCATGCATATACTTGCAACTTGCGCATGCATATCCTTGCGCATGCGCCAGCATGCCTGGCGAAACCTTCGAAGTTTAGCTGGATGCGTTACAAATTTAGCCTGCCACGTATTCGTATCATGGCATTTTCTTTTTCAAGTGTTTCCGTGAAAATGCAACCTTCATCACCCCCCTCAACCCCGACATGATACCTCGGGACCACGGCCACATACTTACAGATTCCTAGCACGTAGTGCCGCAAGGCCAACCGCCTCAATACCGCATTGAACCGCGCTTATTTAACAAAAAAGGCAATGGCTGGAAAGACGCATTATTTACCTCACTCTGAATGCACGTGGCATACTGTTGGGCCTGGCTAAGAACATATTCTCGTTTCACAACTGGGGTCTGGGGTCGACAACTGTGGTCTGTTGTGAAGAAGTTGGCACGATTACTAGATGCCGCGGAGGAATGTCGGGAAGGTTAACCGGGATAAGGCATCGGTTTGCTGTCCTGCACTGGAGGAAGGGATGAGGAGATATAAAAGTCAAAGAGAAAAGGGAGCTAAGTATAGAAAGTATGTAACTAAGCACTCAGTGGGCGGCGAAGTTAAGCCTATCGAACAGGCGCGGAGACCTTAATAGAAGGAGCAGTGCCTGCAAGGCCTTCAAATTCCGCAATATCTGCGGTTCAAGTCCAAGTATCTTAACCTCCTTTCACGGGAGGGAACTTATATAGTTCGGTGCATGTCTCTGCGATTGTCCTTTGGCTCTAAATGCAGTGTATGCACGGAAAACATATGCCATAGTATCGTCACACATACAGCGAATGCAAGGCAATCAGCTATACTCATTACAAAGTGGTATTTGGTGTTTATTCTTCTATCCGCGAATTTGCTTGCTTAGCTGATTTTGAAAATATGAAGAATATGTGCATTCTCTATTTTCTCCCCTTTGAGTAAAAAACTTGGTGCAAGCTGCTGCCTGCGCTGAGCTTTTTCTTTCCCTTTATAGATCGGACTGGCGACACTGCGGGTCTACTAAAGCAATACGTTTTGGCTTACTATCGACGTAGAGTTTTCTCAACATTCTAGAATAGAGGAATGATGGCTGATTTACAGGTGGTTTTTGTTGTTTCCTAAAGACTCCCAAGACCCCGCTTCCACTTTTTTTTTGTCGCGTTGACGCAAGAGCATCGACGCCTACACTGATGCGCCTAGTCGCAAGTTCCCGACAGCCTTATTGCATGTAAACAGAAAGGGCACTGTTTTAGCCGAAAATTGTTCAGTTGCGCTTGAAAAGTGTTCTAAACCACTAACTTCATTTGCCTGCCTCATTGCATTTCCTCATTGAATTGCATTGCATTGCCACGCCCTATTGCATGCATAATCCTTAGAGTACGTTTAAACGTCGCCTTCACGCACAAATACTTACAATTAATAGGACAAGCGGACTACACGGACTGCACCACATGTGGCGTGATAGACACTATAGAATGTGTTTGTGTGTTGAGTGGGTTTAATGGCGCATAAGCGACTAAGGCTATCATGCGCCAAGCTCAAGGTATAAAGAGACTATACAACATATGTTTTAGTGGCGTGTCCTGCATATGCACGTGAAAGACTCATGCTCGCATCTACTTTGAAGTATATAGACACAAGGCCCCTCTCGGAGGATTTGATCCTCGGCGCTTGGCCAGATAGTTCGAAAACTATGCAGGCAACGCTAGCGCTCTCACGCTTTTTAAGCGACACGGGGCTTGCCTCATGTTTGTGATGTAAGAAAGTGTGGCTTGTTTATAAATTTTTTTTCATCTGCCTCCTCCCTTCATCATCATCTCCCATCGTGACCGTCTTTTCTTCTCCTCTTCCGTTCCCCAGTGCAGAGTAGCAGGCCAGATATTTATTTTTCAGGCCAACCTCTCTGCCTTTCCCGTCCATAAATTCCCCCTCTCTCTCTCTGATCTTATGCCCCGTACAACTCCTTAGGGTGAATCGGATCAAGAGTATCTGGAAATAAATACAGTACGGCCGTGCCACACAAACGTTCCTCCATACATTTGAGGAGCAGCAAGAGTGCATGCATTACGCTGAACCAATACCCTTAGACACCCTAGGAGGTGTTCACAAAATTCATTAGAGAAAAACTTCACTAAGAAGGGCAGGATCCCGATTGTCGCGCTTGGGGTGCAGCCTGTACGCTGTCCTGTCAAATCTCTTCGAGGAATAGAAGGATACATTCAAATAGAATCGAGCATTTTGACCAATGGCGGAATAAGCTTGGCAGCAGGTCCGACGCTACAACAACATATATTACTAAGCAGGGCTCAGTGCCATTTTTCTAACCGTTACACACACCACAAAAGCGCATTTCTTATACGCATTTACAAAAGCACACTGTCCCAAGGAAAATGAATAATAAAATCTAGCCTTTCAGTATAGGAAGAAGAATAAGCAAAAACTACTTCCTATGCAGCTCATTTTCAGTCTCAAAGCACGTCTCACATTGTTTTTCATGGCAAGACAAATCGAGTATGCATATTTACTTTAAACATTCATAAAAACATGCGCGTCCTAAAGCAACCATTCGGAAGAATGTCTTTCAACAACGTTGTGACTTCTGTGGTCGGCCGCAGCATGCTTAGAATGGGCGCCCTACTATTTTCTTTTATATGACGAACTTGTTCGTCATTCTTTAAGGAATAATGATGATGATGATGATGAATTTTTATGGCGAAAGGGCATCTGAGGCCAAATAGCGCCATGGCACAAGATATTTTTGATTTCTCAAGGTGGGGTCAAAGACCCATTTTCCCAAGCATTTTACGCTAAATAAGCCGAGCACCAGACCAGGGAGAAGCTTCTACCCATTGTATCACCGGTGGGTACCCGGCGGCACTGGGGATCGAACCCCGAACTTCCCTCATGCGAGGTGGATGCTCAACCACTCGGCCACCACTGCAGTCCAAAGGAAAAATGGGTAAAGAACCTACAACAAAAGGCAAATTGCGCGCAACAGCAATATTTACGAATGTTAAATTTCAGTTCAGCAAGTTCACTGGGAAACATTTCGCTCGAGTTTCGAGTCCTGTTGTGTCATTTGCTGCTGCAATAACCTAATTTTTTGCGTAACTACGCAGGCTGCTCAAGCTATTCAATGCAACTAGCGCATTGTTTACGACGGCAATGCAAACAAAAGCATAAGAAAGAGGTCAGATGAACATGATCCTCTGTTTTCCTGGGGCAGTTTATAACTTTGACCTTTTCGAACCCTTATTCCTCTCATGCACCTGTGCGCAGGGTTCTCGCACTGCAGTTTCTTTGGTTGTGCATCCTGTCCCTTTCTCCACGTATTACTTCCCCGGCGCAACAGTACCTTCTTTCATTAACGGAACCGCTCGAGTGGAAAAAACGAAACAGACAATAGAGAGCCTTTTCGTTAATTAATTAGTGGGTTGTGGGCACTCTGTCGTGCAAGATGTTTAATGATGCCGCTTGTGCTCGGCAATGTCGCGCAAACATTCGATAAGCACGTAAGAACAAGCATTAATCTGGCTTAGTTTTCCGTTATTTTTTTTTTGCGAGGCTCCCTTAGATCTCACTTACTTGGGGCCTGGCTCTTGACATAAACAGAGCCAAAAACACGCTATGTCTGGAAGAAATTGTGACTAATTACTTAGCTCTTCGACATATCACTCCATCTCCTGTGGCCTGCTGCGAGCATGGTGGCGTGTCAAGTTGAATGCGGACATTCCGCGGCACAGTCACACTGACATTCCAGATCCAGATGAAGAACGACCCATGAAATGGCGCACGTGGTGACGCAGTTCCGGTTGAAATTTGGGCTTGATGAGAGGGAAAGGCACAATCCATTGCGCTTTCGTAAGACGACGCAACGCCCAGTCCATCCCGCCTAGTTCTGTGTCTGGGTGTGACTTTATATATTTCGGTTTATTTTTACGTTTTGTTGTCCCCCTCACGAGCAGACGTTCACGAGCAGACGTAAGCACCTTTTTCGTTCTTCTCTGCCTGCTGCAATTATTAACAGCAGGCACGCAACCTTTCCTGTTTTCTTAAAACTGTCGATATGATCTATTCATTCCCCATTTAAATCTACCACCCACTACCTCAAAAGAACCTACTTACTGAGAGTGTTATCGTTGCAGCTAGATGCTGCCAACTATCGACGTGTGAGTCACTCAGACTGGTAAACAGGTATATTCTTCAAAGGCTTGGTGTGTCCTAAACATGACGTTTTTTTTTCCCCGTTTGCTTCTTCTGTGTTCGGGATATCATTCCTTGTGTCTTCTGCCTGCCTGAGGGTTCCTCTCAATTTCGAGCTGACTATATTCTCCGCAATCACGCTTTTAAATGACTGCATCCCGCGCATGATGGGTACTTAGGTGTACCCTTATGCAGTAAAAGATCGTTCGCGGCACTTGAAAAACTTCATACATGAAAGTGCGCAAGCTTCCAAAGAAGCCAGGTACGGGTGTTCAATGTATTGTTCTGTAATTATAGTATAGTTCTAGGAATGATGTTTGTTTTCTGTTTTTCTGAAGCCGCTCTACCTGGCACGATTGCTTGGTTCTATATCTGTGACGCCATAATCTAAACAGGTAATTAGTGTGAGTACGGCTAGGCAGACCTTTGATCAAATGCTTTCCCCATTACGCACTCATGCACGTGCTTCATGGAGTGTTCTTTGCTTGAGAATCGTTACAGGTTACGGTCGCGCACGTTGTAAATGCATGCCATCGACGCAGGGCAGTCGTTTGAACAAATATTGTGGCCTTTTTTTCAAAAAGGAAAAAAAAAATGATGAGGCAAAAGGCAATACCACCGCATACCTGCCAATTCTTGGCATGGCGCAGCTGTTGAAATCGGGGAATATTGTTGTTATGTTGGGTTCTGTGTCGAGTAAGCAGCTTCGGCTATCAGGGTCCAAGGGCGATGTTAAGAGTGTAAGCTTGCAGCAGTAAAGCAATTGAAATGCTCAAAGTTACAGTTTTTCGAAGACATTAGCGTATTCTAGGAATCTAAAGACTCATTATAGGTCAACTAATACATTTTTGTCAAAGAACAATCTGGCATACCAAAGATCTATTGCTTCTAATATCCAGTCAAGTGCTTGTTTGGTACACTTTCTAATTTATAGAACGTAATTAGAATAAAATTTATAGTGGCTATGACTGACAATGCTTCACAGGAATGTTAATCTTCTCATTAGTGAAAATTTGTGCGTTATGCGTGTTCTATACGAAGGCGGTACAAAATCAATTCGATGAAACGTTCCGGAAGTTTGTATAATTCACCTTGAGTCGGCTTTACTAAGTGAATTTTGTTGTGCCTTTAGTGTGCATATCTACACGAAAATATTTCTTTCAGAAATAAATTCAAAAAACGCCAACTACGGCGGTTCTTGCGCGGAACGTGACCCTTAACGCTTTCGTATAAAAACCGAAAAGTTTTTTTGGTCGCCGCGTTGAAGGGGACGCGCGATCGTAAGACAACTCCAAGCTCCTCGAAACGCGTCTAGAATGGTGTGCACTAATCTGGGTAGGCGTTATGAGAAGTAATTAGTAAAGGTGTCATTGCCGTACGTGTTATAGTCACCACAGCCATCCGTGTTATAGGTGCTACTTGTACTGTAACGTTGATGGAAGCAAAAAACGAAGGAATAAAAATGACCAGACACATAAAAAACCGGGCAACGTTTACGTCGGCACTTGTTGAGATTCACAGCTAATAAGAACGCAAAAAACAAAAAACAAAGGGAAAGGAAAAAGGCGGAGAGAGGACCAGCGCCTTTCTTCGTCTCCTTTTTGCTTTGTTCTTTTTTTTCGAAACGAACCGCTACCAACTAGCCGACCTCAACATTCTTGTTGTGATTCCTAGGCAGGTTCTCAGATTCGCAAGGAAAAAATGAAAATAGCTCCGCCATTTAAGAGTTGTCTTCTATGAGTGCTCTTAAATTCACTGTTTAGCACAGCAGCAACAGAATTCCTATATCGTCATTTTCGGAAGGTATGCATTAAAACCGGACACAGAAAGGACACGCGAGTCCTTATATGCGTTCTGCAGATCTCTTTTTCTCCCATGTTGCTTGGTTCTCTATATGCAGTCCTAATACTTACCTTCCATCGATATTATTGTTTTTTATTAAAGGGACAGTAGGCGGAAGCGTTGCGAAAGTTGAACATTTAAAATTTCCTTGAATTATACCGCACAGGGGACTGAGATTTCGCTACCTGTTTTTTTTTACATATTTTTAAACGGGCAAGTGAAATTGCCATAAATGCCCCGAACGGCCTGAATTATTCGGGCGCGAAGCGCACCTCTTCACGGAAGCGGATTAGGTATGCATCTCTGCTTGATCTTTTTTTTTTTTTTTGAAGCGCTATATCATTAAGCTGCAGCCCATATGGAAGCTAGTACGCTACATGCCACTCGAAGTATTCCCTGGATTTTCTTATCGTTTTCAGTTTTTTTTTTCTACTTTGAAGTGAGTAAGATTTTTGAGAGTACGATACTAGTTGGTTCCAGCTCAGTTCTAGGGCTCTTTTTCTCGTGAAATTCCGTGCTGTACGTCATTACCTATGCAGTCTGGGATTGTAGTATTGTTTTTGTGTTTGTAAATTTTGTCTAAGATTCGCCATGGCGGAAATTCTGGGGAGTCCTAGTCGGAGCTAAATTAGGTTTAATAGGACTCAAAGTTCACGAGTTGTCTCTCCCAGTTTGAATAAAATAGGGAGTTTTGTTTTTCATCTTATTAAAAGGAATTCAATAAAACTTCGATCTATAGCATTCGCACGAGAGCCGCGTTACAGAGAACTGTTCACATTTCCTTCTCTTTTTATTTCTTGTTCTTCAGACTGTTCTTAAAAGACTGTCTTCGTTTGCACTGTTCTAGCAGCAACAGCAATATTTATGCAGGAATGATACCTTGTTTTACATGAAAGAACCTCATGTTATTTCGAAAAACTTGCGAATGTTCTGGCTAAATACTTCGTTCTTCGCAATCTGCTGCAGTGCAATTATTAAAAACTGGAAAGGAACAGTCAGGAAGTGTAACATTTACCGTGATGTGTATGTTCATTTCATTCAAATCAGTTAACTAACCACCTAACTAAATTAGTACTGATCTGCTCTGCAAATAATCAACTTGTTGCCTGCTTACGTGGAATGTGCTAGGCGTTACGTGGAATGTGCTAGAAACATTGTTTTCCTGCTTTTCTCGTTGACTTCAAGGACGGCTTCATTTATATTGAACTTGCGTTGCTTTCAGTGTAGCGTATTCTTGCCATTTTTTTTCTCTATCCTGTGCTGCCCGAATTAGCCGGAAAAATGAGTAGAATGGGGGGTTTTGGGAGGTACCTCAAGGACACGTACCCTCCTAGTTTAATCACACAGCGCAATATTTGCCTTCACAAGCATTGCTCAATGAACACATATTTTAATATACTCTTCAAATGTGAACCAGATTCTCTGTGCATACGAAATGAGATGAGCCAACGAGCATGAACAAGCCGACAAAATGCCCGACAAAATAAGAAGGCACTTCACACAAAAAATGCCACGGTTTATTCATGTACAGTGTGTTGCACAGAGCCGACTAAGACAATGGCGTCGAGACAGAGACGAGACGAGTGAGCGGTCGGTAAACTTGTATTCAGAACAACGAAATAATCGGTTCCCTGCTTCTACGAGATCGATGTGTGCCAGATTGGTGTTCTAGTACAGAATGCCAGATTTATAAAAGTATCGTTTTGCTGCACGCTGCTCATTTGCACCTAACTGCATCTAGTCTCCTGTAATTCCTTTTACACACAGCCAGATTTTGAAGCATTTATTTTTGCGTTGATCCAGGTTTTGAGCTTGAGGTTTTTTTTTTGTTATGGGGGAAAAAAACGCTAAGGCGCCCGTGTGCTGTGCGATGTCAGTGCACGTTAAAGATCCCCAGGTGGTCGAAATTATTCCGGAGCCCTCCACTACGGCACCTATCTCTTCCTTTCTTCTTTTACTCCCTCCTTTATCCCTTCCCTTAAGGCGCCGTTCAGGTGTCCAACGATATATGAGACAGATACTGTGCCATTTCCTTTCCCCCAAAAAACCAATTATTATTATTATTGAGGTTTTGAGTTTGAGGTTTTCAGCTTCACTAAACGATGCCGAATGGTAGTTCCCAACTTGAGTAGTGCTTCTACGGCTAAATGAAAATGAAAATTAATTTTTTGAGGAAAGGAAATGGCACAGTAACTGTCTCACATATCTTGGCGGACACCCGAACCGCGCCTCAAGGGAAGGAATAAAAGAGGGAGTGAAAGAATAAGGGAAGAAAGAGGTGTTCTTGCGATCGTCTCCGGAATAATTTTGACCACCTGGGGATCTTGAACGTGCAATGACATCGCACAGCAAGGGCGCCTTTTGCGTTTCGGCCTTAGCATCCAAGCGTCATAGCTACAACGCTACGACGGTGACTGTTAGAAACAATGGTGCGCGGAAAAACGTTCCCATGGATGTCACTTTGAATAGAGCAATTCTTCCTAACTTTAGCCCTTTGATTTGCTTTTTTTCTTGTGATTTGTTCGATACGGATGCCTGCATGGCGCTTCCAAGTCATTGCTTAACAGCAGCAAACACATCTCCCCACTTTATCCCACTGTTGTATCTCCATTAGGATTTCACAACGCAGTATCTCCTGAGTTGTGCATTCTGCTTTCAGTGGGTGGTAGCAGCAGCGTGCAAGTCGAGATGCGTTACGACTGCGTTTTTGTTTCTGTTGTGTAGTGTCGTCACAAAATACAGTCCCTTTCGTAGGGCGCAACTAGGCTTAGCAAAAAAAGAAATATTCAAGAATTTGTTAAAGCATTTACGAATTATTTGCAAGCGGCAGGAAGAAAATAGCGTACCAAAAATTCAAAGCATGAATTGAAGCTCAGTAGAGGTCGGTTCCAGTTCATGATGACACCGCTGGTTCGTCAGCAATACAAAGCGTTTTAAATGGTTTTACCTCGTCAAAAACGTACTTTTCGTCGGGATTAAGGAAGTGTGGTGCTCTGTCTTCCATTTCTGTGGCGTTTTGACGGCGTGAGATAACCTGTAGTTCAAGGGAACCGGAAATAATTTGAAGCAGTTTCAGATTCAAGCCTTTGTCAGAAAAGCCAGGTAATTTTTTTTGCTACTACACTACAGTGCTATGCTCCAAGTGGATCTATTGATATCGTCTAATGTATTTCAGTGTCGAAGTTTTCACTTCTCAACTAGCATATTGCCACTGATTTTCGCTCACTACCTTGTCTGCTCAGAATGATAAATGGAAAGCATTCATGGTCACGTTTTTAAAAACGATTGTCAAGATTTCCAAGATTAACTGTTTCGGAGTTTCATGCGGCGACTGCGAAACGAATAATTCGTGTGAGATGAACTGCATTATATTTGCGCTATACTGCGCCCCCTTACCGTCTGTGTTTAAAGAAGGGAAAAAAATCAGGAGCCCGGGGAGGGTCGCGACTAGCATTTTATAATTTGGGGTTTGGTTTTCCGGTTTAAACCGAAACACAACGATAAAAGCACGCCGAAATAAATTTTTAAAGTTCGGTCTCAAACAAGAGAGAAGTATTCTGGGCTCGCTCGCCACAGGTAACCGGTCATCTAGTAGAAGAAAAGCCAGTCTAAGGAGAGAAATAGAAAAGAAATAGAACGGCTTGGTTAGATTCCGCAGTTATGCTTTCTGAGCAGTCACTCCGCTACCTGGCACGCCTGTGCATACTGAAAGACTCCATCCACCTCGCTGTGACACGTCGTATGCCAGCATAGCGGTGTTCTCTGTCATCGCCAACCTTGAGGCAGTTACTTGGTTAAGAACATTTTTTTCTATTGTGTGTAAGGACCCTCGGAACAACTATAACTGAATCAAAAAGTTTTACTCTTTTGGCTACCACGATGATTCTACGGTGTTTCGTTCACTGCCGTCCAAACGCAAACGAAATCATTCCCCGCGCACTTGCAATACCAATGAGCGATAACATGGCAACCGTAATTTTACAAATTAACTTCCACTTGCGCTTTTATTCTTTCAATAGTTGCACCATTTACCTTTTGGTATATGTTGGTATATGTTTTATTGGAAACAGCGTTACCTTGTGCATTTCAGCACTGCTATAAGTGTTTTACTGGTAACAAACTATCCTTAGCGTTGTCAAATCAAATACTAACCTTGACAAAAAACCAGGATAAAATGCAAGTGTACCTTTCAACCGCCTATGAATTGCACGTTTAATCAACGAATAGCGACTGTAATTCCTCCACAGGACGTAATTCGCCGAGAAAAAAAGTGAATAGCATTTGGAAATATCCACCAAAAAAAGTCAGCTGAAAAAAAAAAAAGTCCGACCTCGGCAGCCATCGACAGCATCAACCCAAGTTAGACTGTATTCGTCAATCCAAAAAGGGTTCTCTTGGCGTTGCCATATAGGTACCTATTCTGCTGGGCGTCCTTGGCGTTACCACTTCAACCGTGGTGGACCCTGGTTCCCACAGGAGTGCACCGGGCAAATGGCGGCGCCCAGGCAAAACTATTTGAAAAGATTTATAGAGAACTTTCTGCGGGGTGAACGGCGTTGCATTTGGCGATGACATTAACCTTCGCGTTAGGAAAATATTGCTCGATGAAATTATGGCCCTGTCTTATCGGAGAAAGACCGCTGTTCAAAACGTGCTCTCCTTACTCCTGTGGTCTACAAGGGCCTCGTGCATGTCGACAACTGAGCAAGGTCTCCCTCTGGTGAGCTGGTAATGAAATTGGATGGTGGCAGGGGATGGGGCGCACAGCGATTTAGCGCAGTGTAGCTTTCAGTATATCAGTGTGTGTTTTTTTTAAATTGGTTTTTGGGGAACGGATATGGCGCAGTATCTGTCTCATATATCATTGGACACCTGAACCGCGCCGTAAGGGAAGGGATAGAGGAGGGAGTGAAAGAAGAAAGGAAGAAAGAGGGGCCGTAGTGGAGGGCTCCGGAATAATTTCGACCACTTGGGGATCTTTAACGTGCACCGACATCGCACAGCACACGGGCGCCTTATCGTTTTTCCTCCATACAAACGCAGCGTGTGGTATGTATCTGCATTTCGCTTTTCCTCCCGTCTCTCTTTCAGCACCTTTGTATTTTATTTTACGGCGTGGTTTTGGTGTCCACACGGAGGAAAAGCTTTCTTGGGTTTTCTACGCCTTTCCTTTTTTGATGGCTTCTTCCTTGACATCTTAACAAGGGAGAGCGCCAGATTTCTCTCTTTTTAAGCTGTCTCTTAAAGCTATTATACGACACATTAGCAATCCAGAAAGCTCGCAGTTGAACGTAGCACACTACCGCATTAATGCGACATCAATAATAATTGTAGCCGCCTTCTTTCATCTCGTCCCAACCCCAAATGGCAGAACAATGGCCTTGGTGGACACACCAAAAATATAGAGTGAAAATCGAAATGTTACGCATCATGACATTTGGTGAAACACACCGCACCAGCTTCTTCTAAAAGCAATGTCGGTTGCGATTTAAAATGCTCCCATTGAGTAAAAAATTCTCACATTTCTATACTTGAGCCAACGGAAACGCGAACTGTCTACTCACTGGCGCATTGTTTGCTGGTGACTTTAATTTGGAATCCTACGATGATGCAGCGCCGAAAGGCGGGAAGAAGTAAAATTTGCTTCACCTGTGAAATCTGCACCGTGTTGGAGGAGGTAGTTCTTTTGAGGAGTCGGCTTTCGGTGGCCATCAGAAGGTGTGAACGCAACAATTTCCAAGTGTAATAAGAGGCAGTAGAGTGTAACAGAGGAACGTCATGGTAATGATATGAAGGAGAGGAAGGGCCATAAAAGTACGCGACCAGAAAGCATTGCTAATACAGTGAGCAACGCCGAATAGAGAACTCAAATGGAAAACGCGTTTGCGGACTTCACTGATGGCGCTGAGAAAAACAAGAGAAAATGGAAACAAGCTGTGATAGAACTGTGTAACATTGGACCAAACCTCATCCCAGAGAATAAAACGTCACTTCGTGGAGGTAAGGAATGGAAATACATTCCCTGATCTGAACGGCACCGAGAGAAATGACTTCATTTTGAAAGCACGGGCAGTGATACAAAATACGAAACGGTTGCGCGAAAAATAACAGTAAATGAATCGGGGACGTTCAATAAGGACACACCAATGTTTTGTTTGGTTGCTTGGTCTTTTCCTTTTCGTTGAGAAGGCACGTGGCGTTCCTTTCTCGAAAAGAAAAAAAGCACTGAACATGACTACAGGCAAGCCATGCCACCAAGTTAAAAAAAGCAGAGGTTTCGTAGTGTGTAGCAATGTGGAACGCCCTAGTTTTTCTCAATTCGCACTGAGTCTGTAATGCGATCAGGTGCATAAACTGAAACGCGAAAAACCTGGTTCGAACCTAGTGCGTAGAGTGCTGATATCGTGTTCAATGGAGGCATTGTGAGTACTTCGGTGCTTCGTTTTGAAGTTCGTTCCGAAACTAGGCGCGCTGTTCATTTCCGGCGAAAAACAAATTTTCTCCCTCGCTCACACTGCCCTTCCGTGGTCGGCTTTGGAATAAGCCGTGCCGGAAAATGAAGTGCTTCGTTAAGGGAGCCAAAGTTGTGCCGCCAGTGCGACGGAAGTTAAATGGCTGAGCAGTCACGGGTAGTCAGATACCGAGCGCTTGCTTCGCAAATTGCGCCGTGAACTTAAACAGGCACCGAAATGATTTTGATGGTCATATTCTAATGCCTCAAATCTGTACAGCGGGTCATTATGGGTATTGGGGCAAATTTGAAATTTCTGCAGGGAATCTATAACTTAGAAACACGTTTTAAAGATTGCTGCTCGCAACCTACCAGGGTGGCATCTCACCACGTATTCTTACCTGACCCGTCATTAACTGAACTTCCACCTGCCACGGTGGGGAGTTTGCTCAGAATCCGGTAGGCAGTTTGTGGTGACGTCACAAGGTACCGAGCCTTAAGTGTCGCAGCTGCCACCTAGGGTGGCCACCGAGGTGAACAACATAGATTGCTACAAAGCGAAACAGGCTTCAGAAAAAGATGGCCGAAATCAATGAGTGCGTGCTTAAGTAGTGACGCAGTTGGCATAGCTGTCCGCAAATTCTAGCGGCAGTCTGCCGACAACCCGGTGAACAGGTGTGCAGCCTGCCAGAGGATTCATACAGGCAACGGCGAAATCTATGAGCGTAACTCAAGGCCTAACGAACTAAAATTATCTGCCTTCCAGCGCAGCAGCCACAAATCCTTTTGGTGTATTATGTCACCGTTATCACTTTTTACGCAAAGGCACCGAGCTATAACACTGTTCTTGCTGTTTTGTGAGCAAAGCGAGGCTGATCTGGTAAGCGGCCCCCTGATTGGAGGCTTCCTTTTAGTGAAAGGGACCGGTAGCCGCTGCCGGTGACCTGGTGGAGAATACCGATGGAGCTGCTGGCTTGGCCGAGTCTCTTGAACATTCTGACCCTGCAAGCGTTCGCGCTCCCGCTCTAAGGTTCAGCATCTCCGATGTCTCTGCCGGTGCCAATACTAGCGCTGCTACCAGACCTTCTGCTAGTTTCTCAGACCACTGCATTATGGTCTTCAGCGATACTTTGTGCAGGTTTAATAAAGACTGTTGGCTGCTCGCTTCGGGATCAGGATTGCAAGATGATGGATTGGTATAACAATTTCCAGTTCTGGTCATCCTAAACACATTTTTTTTTCGATAGGCTCCGCGGATGCACAAGATTGAGCACCTTACCGTCGTAAGATAGCAAGACTCTGTCTATTTCATAAACTTTATTATAATTTTCCCCAACTGCGTGAGAGCCTAATTATGCCCCCTTTAAGATCATCGCGACGTTTGTATAATTGCCGTAGTATTCAACGCATTCATGGTTCAACCAATGCGTTCAATTCCTCGTTCTTGCCAGCTGCCATAGCCGAGTGGAATGTCCTTCCAGACAGTGTTGTGAATGAAGTTAATTCCCTAAAATTTAAACAGATGTTAATTGATTTATTCCCCAACTAATTCCTGTTGAAGGCCCTTTTCTTTTTTTTGTTTACTCACTTACTTACTTGTTTTTCTTTTGAAGTGTTCACAGTTGTATCTACATGTGTTAAGTTTATGTTCCAATTTTGTTCTTTGTGACATGATTACTGTTCGCCCCCCCCCCTTATGTAATGCCCCCTGGGGCCCTTAAGGGTAAATAAATGATGATGATGAAAAATAACGATTTCGCAAGAAGCTTCAAAAATTATGCCTCTGGCTAAAATGTTTTTCAGGGCTCATGACCACTTCAGTCGCATTACTATTCTTGTCGGCATTTTTTGTCTAGAATGCAAAATAATATGTGTCACGATACGATAAAAAAAAACATCTTGCGTGCAGTGTTGAAGAAGCAGACACATCTTAAACGGGCTGTGCCATTGTGGAGAGCAGTTCAAAAGCGCGTACGTCAGCTTCATATTTCCATTACAATTCCATAAAACCACGTGCACCGAATATCTTTTTCTCGACAGATTCAGGCAGTCATACATCGTCATGCTGCACAGGAGTTGCTCATTTGAGAACACCTTAAGTGCTTTCACCTCAGGAAGTCCTCCTCTTCATACCTGGGCACGTTTAGCCCCTTTAACTGCAACCTCACCTTTGCTTTCTACACTAATGGTAGCCAGTGCTTAAGCTTGCGCTACTTTCACATTTTGTCTTTTGTACCTTCGCAGCAAGGAACCATTTCTATTTTTAGCTGCGCCGCTGCAAGCAAGCAACTCTTTCTAGACTGTGAATTCTAAATCCTGGGGCTTAACAGCCCTAAGCGACGCATGGAATATGAGGGGCGCCGTGTTGGAAGGCTCCAGGTTTATTTTGACGACATGGAGTTTTTTAACGTGCCCCGGCATTACACAGCACACAGGCGCCTTTTGTGCTTCCTCTGCATTGAAATGCGACCACCGCCTAGTGCAATGCACGCCTTCCGTAATGGTTCATAAACATGCAGGTGGCATCGTTGTTATTCTTTCCCTTGCGGCGCCTATGCAAGAGGCTTTCATACTTTAGGAAAGTATAAAGCTGTATTTTGTTTATCTTCAGCGCACCAGAAAGCAATTCAGGGCTCTTCCACCACCAGCATATGTCGCATGGGAGGGCTGAAAAATGGGCTCCCCAAAGCCGAAGTGTTAATGGACTCGCTTTACCTGGAGGCGCATATGTTGAGCGGGGGGGGGGGGGGGGGGGGGGGGGGGGAGGGGGGGGGGAGGCAAGTGCCGGAAAGAGAACGCTGACCGGAGAATCTTTTATGAACAATATACCAAACTTGAAACTCTGCTATAAACCTAATGCACGAAATAAGTTGTGAGGAATGCAAGTGACGGTGGGTTATATTCATAACACGGGCCTGTAGCGTTGTGTCCCGCTATCTATATTGGGTACTTTGGCTTGGCGTTGCGTTTTTTTTTTGTGTACGCTCGTAAGGGAGGGCGATTCTCAGCATGGCTAGGACGCCTGCTTAGCGAACAGCTTTTTAGAGAACACAATGTTACGCTTCTGTATGCCCTCCTATTTCAATAGTTATCACCAGAATGCTGGTTCCCTTCGCAACCACCCTCCGGGCACTCATTCCTAACGCTTTCCACGAAGCGCTTGGCCTGTCCCTTGGTTTCTCATAATCTGTGTCGCACACTTCATTTAACAAGACGAACGAACTAATTAGCCCAACACGAAGAATTGTTGACCTGTATGAAGGTAAATTGGAAAAAAAGTAAATTGCATAGTAAATGCAATGAAATACGGGATTATTTTATTAAGGAGAAATTTTATTGCATAATTTTCACGCAATACTGGCACTGTGGAGTTAGTGTGCAAAGTACTGACACCACAAAAAAGCAATATCACCACCACTCGGTGGTGAAAGTAATTATTCTGGCAATGAAATTTCCTCTATCAAAAGCTACCACATTTTTCTGTGAATTTGCTTTCAAAACCGTATCGCGCTGCGTTCTGTACTTCTCGAAATTTTCTTTACAATTTTTTTGGAATTGGATCAACCAGTGGTTAGCGGGGATAGCGATTCCTTCACTCAGCATTAGTTACAATTAATAGGAGCGCAGAATGACGCGGCATCGCAAGGTGCCGCGTCATCGACTGCGATATTTTGCGCCGGAACTGGTGACGTCGTCGGTAATTATTACAACGAAAATAACCTCGCGTATTGTTATTGGTGGCGTGCGAAACAGCCACACGGTCTCAGGGACAGCGGAAGGGCTGGCTATCGTGGCACTCTTTATTGGGCAGACTCGTGCCCACAAGAAATTGAATTCGATGAACGAACTGCACTAGATGGCGTTGAAGAGCAGAATCAGCGCAGCTATCGTCATTGCAAGAAGTAACTAAGAACTTTCTAGACGAGTAGCGCAAAGCATCGACGACAAGCTTGAACATTGTGATCACTGGCGCACTCAGTTACAATATTTCCGCAGAAATCTGATCGCGCCTCAGGCCGCAAGTAAGTTATGAGGCCTCGTGCCACTGCCTGCGAGCGCACATGGCAGAACAAGTATGTTAAACTTCGCGGCAATAGGCACTGCATAACACTTATAGCAGTATATTAGCAAGAAAAATGGCGGAAAGGTGAACATCATTAAAAATATATTTTTTTTGGAGGGGAGGAATGTGGACTTTGCTTTTCTACTTTCGAACCTTTTCGACCCCCCTGGGGATCTTTAACGTGCACTGACATCGCACAGAGGCGCCCGTGTGCTGTGCGATGTCAGTGCACGTTAAAGGTCCCCAGGAGGTCGAAATTATTCCGGAGCCCTCCACTACGGCACCTATTTCTCTCTTTCTTCCTTCACTCCCTCCTTTATCCCTTCCCTTGCGGCGCGGTTCAGGTGTCCAACGATATATGAGACAGATACTGCGTCATTTCCTTTCCCCCCAAAACCAATTATTTATTATTATTATTATTTTGCGTGCGAGTGGCACAAGCTTGACTTTAAGAGCGAATGACCGAAGTATAAAAATAGAGTAAATAAACGGTTTTATTTTAGTGGCGGTTACTTCGCAAAGGTTTGGTGCACTGACGACAGTGCAAAATTCTTTTTTTTTTCTCTCGTTCATTACCACTACGTATGTGCCACCACCATCTCGTAGGTGGCGGTCGGTACACAACGATATCAAGTTCTGTGCCAAGAGCAGCCACCAGTAAAAATTGTTTAGGCTCTTAAGACAGATCCTGAGTTACCCTAAGTATATCATTCATTTCATCCTGTGCTTGCTACTTCTGCTTGTTGTGAATAAAGGAAAACAAAACTGGCACAGATTCTGAAGATTTGTCAGATGACAAATACATCGAACAGTTGCCAAGGCAGGACTGCAGTTTTTTATAGTTGCTTCACCATTGTCAGCCTTAGTTCTAGGCTCAGTTCGGATTTTTGTAGTTTCGTCATCATTTACTTAAATTTGTGGGATGATATTTTTTGGTCTAAAATTTTCTATTCTATAGTGTGGAGAGGCCAGGGTTCTTAGTGGCGAACTTTGAGAACCCGAATCACATAAATTCATTTTCTCATTCCAACATTTTGTAAATACTTTCAGCGTTCCAGAAAACAAGTGTGGGTTTGAATTTTGTTGCTGACGACGCCAGCGCCACCACCCTAATTCGCCTGAACGTGTCGGAGGGGGCGTATACGGCGCTTCCTTGCCCCATCGACATGACGTCGCGGGATGCCACATCAGTAGCCGAATACAGTCACTGTCGCCTCGAATACAGTGACGAATAAACGCCATAAAGAGGGTTGCCCTCCCGCCGATTAACTACGTTACCACAGCTAATGTCTCCCCCATAGGCTACCGATAACTGTACTCGAGGCTAACTACAAGAGACAACCGGCACGGCTGGTTGCTCCAGAAACAAACCTTTCGTCGCGACGACTGTCTTCTCAGCCACAGCGCATGCGCAGCAGCAGCTAGAGAACGCGTTAAGGAGTATCGGCCACAGAGCGTGCGCAGTACTCAATCCGGTAATCAAGTCTAAAAGAAACCATTGCTAAAACGCTCTTATAATAGGCCCGCGTGTGAAGGAGGTAGTTTTGGGCTAAGGCATACTACGACAGTGCCTTTCAGATTCAATCATGGCCTCTACATTTATTACAGCAATAACAATGAGCCTAATAAAGCACGAATCCATGCCTACAGTTTTATTAAATGCACCTTTTACTGATATAATGCTTCGAACTATAAAATCTTGTTGTTGTTTTTTTCTGGGGCGCTGGAATCAGTAAAAAACAACTTGTAGTTCTATTTCGTGCACATTATTCCGCTTTAAATAGTTTTGGACGCAAATCACAGGTCGAGTCCACTTCCCTAATCATATATCCGGGATGCCTGAATATGCTTTCATACTTGGACCCTGAAATTTGAAAGAGACGCACAAGTGTTCAGTGCCAAAACACGTGGAAAACCGGAAGCGTACACTAGGAGCCAAGTGTGCTTCAAGGCATGAATAGCTTCAGTCGCAAAGAGACGTGTAAAGGCTCAGGCGAACAAAGGCGACTGAACGTGAGGCGCCGACAAGCAGAGAAGAAAAAGCCGTCGCAGGCATTGAACGGTTTGTCACAGACAAAGATCGTGACCGAGGAAAGGAGGGCAAGGAAACATGGAAGAGGCTCCAAGGCGAAAAATAAGACCACATGCGTGTGCCAGGAACAGGCGCTCACCTTCTCTTCCTCGTGAGGGCCACCTATTTTTCTCTTGTCGTCCAATACATGGGATTGGGAAAGGATATGCCGGAGGGCTTTCGATTCAGTGTCTACTGTCGTTCGAAGGTAGATCGAAGAGCGTCACGGTCAAGCGTGAGGGTTTGAAACTGGGAATCTTCTATTTTGCCCGAGGGTCAGAAAGTGCAGGCATTAGAGTTCCCCCCCCCCCCCCCCCCACTTCCCGAAGACCCTGATTTGAGGCTGAATGAATCCCATGGGCGAAGAGCTCAGCGTGTAATCGTTCGCTTCGAGCAACATACGGACCATGCTGTTCACTCCGGTGTCCAATTATTTTTGTCAGATTTCTGCTAACATGCGATTTCCTTTTCGTGCCTTTTTTTTGCTGGTCCTTAAGCATAAATGCCTTTCCACTTCGATGTCTTTGTTTCACGGCTACTTGGACAGCGCCGACTTCATTCCTTAAACGTAGTTAAACTTTGGGCTAGTTTCTGGCCCAGCAAGGCACGGCATTGTCGATAGTTTTCCGCGCGGATTTGGTTACAGATTTCTGGCCGCATTTTAATTTTCGGCTTGCTTTCCATCTTTCTTCTCACACTAAGAAAAAGCTACGCTGATTCGTGACTGATGTCATCAACGTGAGAACGGCGTCAAGCCCTAAGCACAGAGCAGAGCGCCTTTTTGGACGCAGCTATGGGTATAGGCGATAAGAATTGTGCCGGTTCTATAAGAAAAGGATTCCAATGTCGCAAATAGAAGGCTGGGTTCGTGCTACATGCAGCACAACACCAAAATATTGATCTAAGAAGGCATGTAAGTAAACACCAAGCATCATGCAAATATATGCTCGAAATTTGGAGGTGAAAAAAACAAGACCGTCGTATACCATCTCTGCGTCACATTTCAAGATCGAATAAGCGAGTGGTTTAAGCGAGAGAACCATATTGCAGTGCATATTAAGCGCTGCAACAGTCAGTAGATGCAATCATGAGCCTTTATAATTCTTCCGCTTCAATCCAGTAAGTCACAGAGAGTGTAAAAACATATTTCGAACGCATGATACAAGATGACATTTCCTCTTATAAAATTTACAGAACAAAGTAGTTCTGAATTATTTATATAAAAAAGTTTAATTATTAATTTTATCGGTGAAATAAGCGGAAATCGGTTGCGCTATGTTCGTATTTAGAAGCGCCACTCCAGCACTATATAAAGTTGCGAACATCTGTGTAAATTATTATAAATAATAACCGCACGATCACTGAGTGACAAGAATGGTTTACTACTGCTCAGCAGTTCATGCTTTCCGTCCCAGACGCAGTAGCCGCATTTCTTAGGAAACAAAATACAAAAGCAGTGTGCCGAGACTGAGGCTCGCATTGAAGAACTAATTACAGTCGATCGAAATTGATCTCAAGCTCTAAACTACAATATAAGCTTTGAGTTTGCACGCAGAATCCTAATATTTATGATAAAAAGTTATGCCGTCTTTTTTAATACATTTTTGTCACGGGACATCTGAGCGTTTACGTCTGCATAACAAGATTGCCATCTCTAGTTCGGCTGCGCAAAGCAGAGTATCGATTACGCGGTTGTGCCAGGAGCATTGATGAGAGTTTTCAAACAGTTCTGGTCGGGAATTCGTTTTGGAAAGTGAGAGGCGCCACCAGATCATCGGTCGAGGTACCTGCGCTAATGGGACACAAGCTCCGATCTATTCTGTGGAATCAGCAAAGCGATCGATTTCCATGGAAAGTGCAAAGCGAGCCGAAGATGGCTTCCTTTCGTAAAACACGTACACATGAGACGAGCAGACAGCGTGGCCCTATTTCGATGCCTTGTTTTTTCCTCAAGGACGCGTGGAGTGTTTGTGCCACGAAGGGAGCTTTTTGGCGCCCCTTCGCTGTAATAAATATTCACGAGTTTTTCCCCGAACCACTTTAATGAAATAGATTGGTTACTTGCTTGGCATCTCTGCATTTCTAGTTACAGTCATTTATTTTATTCTATTAGATTATTACCGCGCCCTAACCAATTTCCGTTAGCGAATGGCGAAACGAGCTTGTTATTGAAAAAGGTAAAGGGTGAAAGACAAAAAAAAAACGCGGAGCAACACCAACCTATAGTCCACAAATGTAGATAGTCCGCACCAAGCGAAATTTTGGTTTTTAAAAAGGTATAGTCTGCGCACAACAATTCGGAAAATGCGGTACGTCGTAGCAATGTTCTGTTCTCTTGGTACTCGATGTTTGGTGGCGCTTTACGCTCCTCACATGCTGTGGCCTTGATTTTTCATGTTTTTAGTGACACACCCTTCATCTGTTCTATTTTAGCGTATCTTACTGCGTTTTCAAAGACGCCACCAATGCTTTTTTTTTCTTGACTTAGTAACAGTGAACAAGTTCATTCCCTTGTTCATGATGTTGAAACGCGGCTAACACAATCAAGCTCGAAGAAAATGCACTCTGAAACAGACAGATCACTTCGCACGGATCATTCCAGAGACGTCTTTCAAACGACAGATCAAGAAACACCGTTACGATTAGGATTTGCTTACTTTTGACTGATCTTCTAAACTGGCGTGACGTATTTTTCCTTAACGAACCCTAATTCCAGCCAGGTAATTCCGGTTGGAAACGACATTCTTCGAACTCGAAGCAACTATTCAGCAATGCAAAGGACAATACGCTAACCGAACCACTCCCCGAGCGCGATAGCCACACAGGTTAAATTTCATCAAGGTTCTCGTAATTCGCGCTCTTAGAAATAAAAAGAAATACTGTCTTTCCTGGAGCGTTCCTTTTCATACACAAGTACTGTTTCTTTTGCTGAAGGTGTCGATTAGTCGTTAGAGTGTTCGGTCAAATACTGAAGTTCTGCAAGCTTCCACCATTTATCAAACGGAAAAGACGTCCAATGTTTGCTAAAATGAAGCGACGTTTCACGCGTGTCATCATAAGAAAGCTTTGATTCGCTTCAGTTGAGCCCGCTATTATCGCCTTCAATACTAAACAAGTGCAGCGCTCTTGAGGCTAGGGCTACCAACAGCCGGTCGGGGCCAAAATCACATAAGTACTTAGCGTATTGAGCCTCTCCGGACATACCAGAGCCTAGGCTACGCCGTCGCTACCCGTCATGACTGCTAAACCGTTTGCCCACCCCAAGCGTCGAACTCTCCGCAAGTGCGAATAGGTACGTCAGTACTGTTCGTGCATAATGGACACCAAGCATGCCATGCGAAATGCCGCGCGGTTTAGAGAAATGAAGTACAAACACACCACGGCGCGTGTACTTTAGCTGATTGGATCAATCCACGCCTTGGAGGCGGAAAGAAAACAGCCATTTCCAAGAAGCCTGCGGAAACACGTCTGCTCTGAACATCGAGCCGACTTTAAAGCCCCGCCACTTCGCTTGAAAAAACAGCAACTTTCAATGGTCTCGTTTGCTGAAGTGGCTCCCCGTAAAACTCAAACATGAGTTCAGAAGCTAGACAAACATTAAAAGTGGCCGCACTGCAGGCGGCAGACTGTCTTCAATTAGACGGGACGCGGAGCGGCAAACAAGCAGTGATACATGACGTAATTCAGAGAAACAGGGACTTATAGATGGTGTAGTGGAAACTTAAGTATGAGAATTGCCTCTTCAAATGGCCGCTCTGCCGCTGTTACGCAGGACACCGAACGGGCCCGGCTTCTGGCTAGGCCCCACGGTAGGGTCGGAGTTAAGATCGATTTCATTGATCGGACTTTAAGAAGCTTGAGGGACCGGGAAGGAAATTAGGTTTAAAGAGACTGGAAGTATTTTCCCGATTAGAACGGTGGCCACTTCAGAGCTTTGGAACGGAAGGCAATGAAGACGAGTGTCCGGACAGGCCCTAAAGCTTTGGCGGAAGCCTGATTTAAGTGGCGGTTGGGTTATATCAGCGGAGCCTTCGGGATAAATGTGTTCTGCCTCAAATTTACTCGTATTTCGTTCGTTAATGACAGAGGCCGGTATACGTGATAAATACGTTGATTTGCTTTTTACGGTACAGAGAAATTGAGCAGTAGAGAAAAACGTCCGATTTTCAGTCTTTAATTGCAAAACAGCCTTTCGCGCTTGAATTTGTCTGCCCGAAACCTGTAACAGGCACCGTCCTGGAAAATTTGCATAATTCTGGGATAAATGCCGCAGTCGTTTTGCTTGCAATCAGAGGAAGTTGATAGCTGTATTAACACGATCGCAAAACAGGCACGCAGCCAATGATGGGAGCGAAAAATAGTAACATCCATACGAAGAAAACCAGCAGGATGAACTATGTAAAAAACAATAACAGTATGTAGAAGATGCAGTGATACAGTGATCGTAGGGATACTAATTATAAATGACTTACCAAGGTTGCTAAACCTAAATAGGGCGGCAAAGTGTCAGGTGCAGATACAAGCATAGAAAATCACTGAATAGGAAGCTCGCGGCTGAGACAAGGTAGGGACAATCGATGACAGCGAAGGGAAGCAAATTTCCTGCAGGGTACTTTCCTCAGTAGGTGGTGCTTGTGGAGGCGATGATGATGAAAGGGGTGACGATGATGATAGTATGCGAGCACTCATGTTGGTATTACCGTGCATTTCTCCAGGATCACACACAAAAAGCTTTTAAAGCACCTAAAGCTTATTCTCTCTCTTTCTCTCTCTCCAGGATAACTTATATCAACAGGAGGCTGGCAAACATTAAAATTAATATTTTTAGAAAAGACACTATTAGCGGTTGGTGTCCTTACCATGTGTTCATTGTTCAGTGCATAAGAGAAATAGACTGAGAAAAAGTCGGGAAAGGTTTGTAGAAAAAGGAGTATTTAGTGAGCCGCTGTGCGAACAATATGTCATATCATGCAGCTTTTTTCTTTTTCATTCACAAGTGCTCAGTCGCTGTCCACAGTTTCCAAAGTAAATCGAGTGTTTTGTTTGACGAATGAAGTGAAGAGATAGCAAGTGTTCGTACGCGATCTGACCCCTTTAGCCTCGTGAGGCTCACAGCCGGAAAGTAAATTATGGGTTAGAGGATAATAGCGGCGCATTATACGCGTGCTGTATGCACGGCCGCTATATATATACTTTTACTGTACTAAGCATTTATCTGTACTTAAAGGCAATACTTAATTATACTCACGTTCGAGCTAGTGAAAGTTATCGTTCTTGAGAACGGTTATTATTACTGGGATGCCGGCATCTGCGCCCAAAGAAACTGTTCACTTCTTCTTGTGGCTATGTGGGGGGGAATGTGCTCGATTTCTGCCACCCATATCGCGGGGGCACAGCTTGGAGCGGGGATGGGGAAAGGGGATGTGGGGAGGGGGATGTCCGCTTGCAACGCGCGCTGGTGGTCCGTGGTGTCCAGGAAGGCAGGTCCCAGCAGCAGCAGTAGCCACAACTGGGGAGGGTGAACGGCACGCACTGGGAGTGGCGCGTGCTCGTCGGGGGGCTTGCAGGAGGCAGGCAGCTCATTTCCCCGGTCCGGCCGAAAGGCTGGGCGGAGGTGGGCGATGACTACAGCTCAGCCGGGTTGGCTGCAGGAGGCCACCATGTGGCAGCCGATGAGGACCGCGGGGTAAACTGCTACAGGGTAGCAGCGCGGCGGGGTGCGCTAAGGAAAACCGCCGTTTCCGGCGGCGCGCAGGAGCTGTGGTTACAGCTGGGGCGCCAGCGGGCTGGCGCACAAGGGACCGGCGGCCGTGTCCAGGATCTCGGGATGCGGGCCTGGTCGTACCGCCGGGGGGCTGCTTCAGGACAGCAGCAGGGGGATACCGCCATGGGAGACGGCGCGTCGGGGCCCCGCACTCCAGTTCAGGGCACCACGGCAGGTGTCGAGGTGGTGAACAAGCTGCCGCCAAAGTCATAGCTGCGCCGACTGCTGGGGGTTTCCAGGAAATATGGGCCGTGTTCTGGATCACGGGATGCGAGCCAGGCTTATAGCCGAGTGGCTAATCCCGTAGATTGTAGGAATTCCAGCAGCAGTCGGAAGGCCTCAGTCTGGCTGCGCTTTGGGTGCAGCAGGTCTTGGTCCGAGTAGGAGGGCAGCCCTAGGTTGCGGTACCCTGCAGTCATGTCACGCCGGGCGGCCTCTAGGTTCGGGCAGGCACAGAGGAGGTGGCCCAGAGTCTCGTCTGCCCCACAGAAGGAGCAGGCCGGGGACGGGGCTCTGCCATGTCGGTGTAGCCGGGCCTGTGTCCATGAGCAGCCCGTTCGTAGTCGCAGGATTAGGGCCCGTTCCCTCCGTGGCAGGCAGTCGGGTACCCGCCACGCGGGGATCGGGGTGGAGGGCCCGTACGGCCTGCCGAAGAGCAGGACGGGCGAAGTCCAGCTGCGTTACTTTTGAGGACACCGGGGAGCCATTGGTGTGGGCGGCTCCGGCCAGCTGATCCGCAGCCTCGTTCCCAGTGATGCCAACGTGTGAAGGCAGCCACTGGAGGGAGACCGGACGGCCAGCATCCTGGATGGCCATAAGTCGGGCCTTAAGGTTGGCCACCGTGTGCTGTCTGGGCTGGTGCTGGCGCAGCAGCTGGAGGGCTGCTCTCGAGTCGGTTAGGATGACTGCGGGCTGCTGTCCAGGCAGCAGGAGGAGCAGGTCTGCTGCCAGGTGGAGGCCCGCCAGTTCAGCCGCCGTGGAGTTGGCTGGGAACCGCAGGTGGCACGACAGTGCAGCACCTAAGGCCGGTGCTACGCAGGCCGCAGCGGCTTGGCCTGTTGCTGGAAGTACCGAGCTGTCGGTGTAGACCTGGAGATGTCCTCCCAGGGACTCCTGCAGCAGGGTGGCAGCAGTCTGCTGCAGGGCAGCAACAGGTGTACGGCGCCTACTGCAGCTCCGGATGTCCACCGAGATGGGAAGCGGCGGCCTTGTTGGTGGGGGCGGGAATGGTGCCTGGTTGACAGGGGGGCCGAAGAGCCTGTGGAAAGTGCTGTACAGGAGCCCCATGCGGGAGTCCGGTACTCGGCGGAGCCGAGACAGGAGGGCCCTTCCGTCTGGAGCATGGTATAGGCGGTTCACATGGCGCAGACCCATCTGGAGGAGCAGGAGGGACAGCGGCCAGGACCCTGCTTCCGCGTGAGTGGCAGCGATGAGGGAGATACGTGGGAGGCCCAGGCATTGCCGCAGGACGGAGCGGTGTCCAATCTCTAGAGTCCGAAGGCGGGCGGGTGGCAGGGTCACCAGCGGGAGGGCATATGTCACTAGAGACGTGGCCGCTGCGTGGTAGAGGCGGAGGGCCCAGGAAGGAGAGCAGCCCTTGTCCCTGGCCTGGAGGCGCTGGACCGCCTGGCCGATTCGTCGTAGACGAGGCAGGAGGGCCCCCACCGCAGGAAGCCAGGTGAGGCGTCGGTCGATCAGGAGGCCGAGGTACTTCACCTGGTTAAACTGTTCACAGGATATAGGATTCATGCACTATCATTACCCGCCGCGGTGGCTCAGTGGTTAGGGCGCTCGACTACTGATCCGGAGCTCCCGGGTTCGAACCCGACCGCGGCGGCTGCGTTTTTATGGAGGAAAAACGCTAAGGCGCCCGTGTACTGTGCGATGTCAGTGCACGTTAAAGATCCCCAGGTGGTCGAAACTATTCCGGAGCCGTCCACTACGGCACCTAATTCTTCATTTCTTCTTTCACTTCCACCTTTATCGCTTCCCTTACGGCGCGGTTTAGGTGTCCGCCGAGGTGCGAGGCAGATACTGCGCCATTTCCTTTCCCCAAAAACCAATTTTCAATGTACTATCAGTACATATGATAATGCAAACATCTAGGGCGATAACGCCAGCCTGATTTACTGATATCGAGCCAAACTATGCCGGTGTTACACTGTCTTACTGGTGAGTTGTATTACGGCGAACAGGGTCGCGAACATAGTTGATGCCGTCCAATAAAAATTTATGGCTGCTCCGGTTACGGCTTTTGAAAAAGAAACGAAACACCGCTGTGGATTGTCCCTTATGAAACGGTCGCTGGTTTGTTTTTTTTTATACCGAAAATTATTTATTAGAAAGAGAAGAGTCTCGGGAAAGGAAAGCTGTGTGGTGTGCCGTATCCAGCGGAGAATGACATAATACGGGTTCTTCTTAAGCCTAGACACAGCGCTACGAAAAAAAAAAAACTTACAAGCTTGGACCTTTCAAATGCTTCTAACTTACCGGAAACTTTTAATAGCCTTTTAAAATTTGATCACCGTTGGCGGTGGTAAGTTCTGCAAAAATATCCAGCAAAACAACTGACACTCGAGGGAAAAATACGGCCGGAGAGCTCCTCTGTGAAAGCACGAGGAAGTTCTTTTTGGCTACCGTTGCTGCTAGAGGTGGCAGGATGCGGAAGTGCAGTCGCTTTGTGGTCCCCGAGTTGAAGGCCGCGTCCTGGTGCCCACAACGAGCTGGGCGCAAAGCGGAATACGTGTAAATCACTTAGGTTCCCTAATGTAACTCATTTTGGCCATCTTTTACAGGTGAAGCTATAATAAAATAATAATAATAATAATTGGTTTTTGGGGAAAGGAGATGGCGCAGTATCTGTCTCATATATCGTTGGACACCTGAACCGCACCGTAAGGGAAGGGATGAAGGAGGGAGTGAAAGAAGGAAGAATAGGTACCGTAGTGGAGGGCTCCGGAATAATTTCGACCACCTGGGGATCTTTAACGTGCACTGACATCGCACAGCACACGGGCGCCTTAGCGTTTTTCCTCCATAAAAACGCAGCCGCCGCGATCGGGTTCGAACCCGGGAACTCCGGATCAGTAGTCGAGCGCCCTAACCACTGAGCCACCGCGGCGGGGTGAAGCTATCAGAAAGCATAAAATCATAAAGCATAAAATGCTAAGCATTTTAAGGCCTCTTGACGATACTAATCCCTAACTGATATTTTATTCCTGTGTACTTGGCTTTTTGTTTCAATAGCATTGCTGTTTAAACCAATTGGTCAAGCAACTAAAAGTGTCTGGCACTGTGGCCTAACAAATTTTGGCTATTTCGACGAGTGCGGACAATGCTCTGAAAAAGTTCCTTTGCTTGCAAGCTTCTCGAAAGCTCGAATATTTTGGCGCGATGGAGCCATGATTCGCTGGGCTACAGCATCGAGGGTTTCTTAAACCGCGTTTAAAAAATTCTGAAAACTTATATGTATATTAACTACGGCGGGCTACATGTCTCTCTTATTAAGGACAATAACACTAATAGTTTAAAAGTTTACTTAATATTAGTTAACCAGCCTGCTAGTAAGCACGGCCTAGCTGCATTCTGATGTACTAAATCGCTGAAAATGCTATGCCGAATAAAGCACTCTTTCTAACTGAAAGAGCCAATTTTTAAAAATTGTCTAAAGTCTTAGGTAAAACGCCTTGTACATATACAGCTTAGAGGATATGTTGACTTAGGCACGTCTGACCCCTATAATCTTGAATATTTGAATTATTCAAAACAAAGACAGGCGGCCAAAAAGCTCCAAACTAAAAGAGAGGTAGCGTTCGTTTTAGAGAGCAGGTCTCTATCAAGAGCAACAAAACAAATGAAGTTGTAGAAAACAATTCAACGCGGGGAACAAAACACGATTCGGGACGCTCTTTTCAGGCCTAAAGGCACGATTTCACGTTCTCGATAACTTAACTGAAAAAAAAAAACGAGCCGTAAAACCTTGTTAACAAGACATCTCTTTAGGTTTCTGGAAACCTCAGCTAATGACAGATAAGTTTTTTTAACTTTTATAGATTGAAGGCAATTTCAAGAACCTTTGCTTTTGTCTTGGCATTAAATAAATATTGATATCATTAAATTCTTGTTTCCTTGCAATGTAAAGCTTTTATTTTTTCTTATTCACGAATCATGCCAGCTGGACACCTTCAGCAATTGAGCGACCGCATGTCGACGGTAGTTAACACCATTAGGCGATCAGAAGCATACACTTGACATTACTTAGAAGCAAACTGCTATTGATGCGTAAGGGAAGGCATAACGCAATGTTCTCCCAAATACTAGCAGGCTACGGTGCTCCAAAGTATGTTTTTTATGGAGATTCCTTAGAAAGAAACAGCTAGTCATAAGTCATTGTTCCGCCAAATACCACCAGGCTATGGGGCTGCAAATTATGCGTTTAGTTTTCGGCAAAATATGCTAACGCCGACTTGACTCAGAAGCATGTTATGTTTGCAGCCCTTGAGCTATGCATTGCGGCAAAAACGGAGTCCCAGGCGAAAGGTATACGACGAGATTTTGGGTCTGGCTTCGAGCGGAACAGCCACCAGGGAACAACGCCGAAGCAAATGCGGCGCGAAGTAACGGTACAATGCCAGCGTTGACTGGAGGACTAAAAAAAGGATCTTTTCTATATTTTTTTGCTGATTTGGCGCCTCCTTTGTTTCACACGCTATTATCTAAAAGTCGGTCCTCGGCTTACAATGCGTCGCTTCATGCGGGTTCTCCTTTGGCTTCTGTGAAGGAACAGCATTCAGGAAGTTCGTGTGAGGATTCATCCCAGGGTAAAGTATGCATTATGGGTAACGTGCTCTGTGCAAGCAGCTCCGTACTTCGAAACTTATGCGCCGGCCAGCTGTTGCCAGGTTCTTTGTGCCAAAGCCTGTCGTTAGCCGCTCGTTGTATGTTCGGCGCCTGAGGGTTCGCGTGGGAACGAATGTTACCGCCTGCCGTTCACCTCATTTACAAACTCGGAGCTTTTGTAACTAAACTAGAAGCAACGCTGCTATTTGCATCATTTTAGCACCGCATTCCACTCGTCGGGATATTTACTAGATGCTTTTATGCAGGACGTGTAAACTCCGCATGCTTCCACGTGGGCGCAACCCGTTTCCCAAATCGTCTAACAATTGGAATGAATGCACAGATTCGCGGCAACCGCGTTTCGTTTTGTGTTCATTATGTTTACGACTGGTAATGCTCGGGACATTTTGCGCTCACTTTAGTTATCTACTGGGCATTTTGTTCTTCTTATTGAGTTAGCTTTAGTTGCAACTCTACGGCGTGTATGTCTGGCTGCATAAAGAAACAATAGAGCGCCCTATATTGCGTCGCTGTGCCCATTCGGTGGTAATGTGGATTCAACTCTTTCATGTTCCTGACACTCCGAAAAGTAGCGGCAGTGAAGTAGTAAACCAATGAGCTCTAGTCTTTAGCAGACATAGTTCGAAGAAAGGTCTGGTTTATGATTTATGAGGGTTTAACGTCCCAAAGCGACTCGGGCTGTGAGGGTCTAGTGAAGGGCTCCGTAAATTTTGACCAACCGGTGTTCTTTAATGTGCACTGACATCGCATAGTACAGGGACCTCAAGAATTTCGCCTCCATTGAAATTCGACAGCCAAAGGATGGGATCGAACCCGCGCCTTTCGGGTCAGCAGCCGATCACCGTAACCACTCAGCCACCGTGGCGGACGGTTCGAAGAAAGAGTTGAAAGGTTTCGAAAGATACAGGTGGGAGTACTTTTGAAGCCAGCATGCGCTAAGCAAGCGTTTGGTGCTTGCGTTCATTATCTTCCACAGCCGCAGTTTTCAGAGCCTATTATAATTCAAAAAGGAAGAGAAAAGGATACAATATTTAAAAAAATGCATGCACAGGAAAGACGTCTTTCATGAGGTACATGCTCGTTTTACAGGCTAGGCTAAAGCTGATCGTCCGTGGTTGGTTCCGTTCACGCAAAGAAGAATGGTAAACTTTTCATTCTTCGAGTGAGACCTAAATGTTTACCATCTGGGCCCTCACGGGCACGAGCCAATGTTTACAGTAATTTATAGGTCGATGGTATTTAAATTTGCAGTGGCGTAACCTCGTAGTTATAATTCGAGCTTTTTGTCGTATTCTGTCGAGCAACTTTGAGGCGCTTTATCTGTACTTGGCTTTGTTGGGTATGCTGGCCAGCCTCGTTACGGTACAACGCTGTTGTGCGGTGATTGAACACACAGTCACTGCTGCATTAACATATGAGATCGTGAGACAAAGTCCCTGAGGTGAAGAAGCGTCACCGGCTATCTCTAGGCTCGAGGACTAAGCAGATAGTGGTGTTCTGTGTTGTTGCTCGAGCTGACTGTGATGGCGATCTTGTGGTAGTTCCTAATGTTGTTTTGTTACTCTTCATATTAGGCCTTTGGTTATTCTTGTTATTGTTGACATTACTGCTGTTTTATTGTTTTATCGTTTTATGTGCTACTGTGCGCCTTTGTTGTTGTATTGAGGTCTACATTAACCGCGACTTTGTTGTTGCGAGTGCTCGCAGCGACATCCGGGTCCCAATACCACTAACGTAAGTCACACTTACGCAACAGTCACTACCCAGCAACCACTGATTAGTTGGTATACGGTAGGCTGGAATGGTGACAAATTTGATCCTGATGTAAAAGCGAGAAAACAGGTTGTGGTGACACTCCTTGATTCATTTGTATACCCTAGTGTAAGGTCGCGAAACGAATTAATGCAGCCAGGTAATTATCATGGTGCCAGGAACTAAAATTGCTAACGAAAAGTTTCACATCACGAGGTGGCCAATTTTCTGGAACCTATGTAGCTTACAGCGCATGACTCGTGATCACCAACAAAACACACAAAAGAATGCCCTCCTGGGATTCAGAAGGCCAAATATTCTAAACACATTTCTAAATGAACACAAAACTCCGGCACTGTTGCGCTGATATCATGCAATAAAGCCTGTTTTCGCAGGACATTGGAGAACGTACTTATGATCATGTTATGTTTGTGTCAGAAAAGGACCGGTGTTGATTGGTTCTGCTTCACTACAAACCTTGAAGTGTTTGGTGTTTTTCCGTCCTTGAAATACTCCCTTAAAGGCCTTCCATTTTGCTGTATGTATGCTAATGCTGGGCAAAAGGACAAGTGGTAGGTGAATAAAGAAGGGAGCGAATTCTATAAAAGAGGTCGTTGTCTTTCTCTGCATAGTAATGAATACCAGAGGCACTGAGAAATGGTGACAACGACAGCTTGAATTCTACTTTTAGATAAGTATCTCCTTTTATAGCGCTAAACAACCTATCTTATGTCTTTTGAGAAAATAACAGCTCGATGCCGCCTGTGTTCTTTATCAGATTCGCCGAGCGATGAAAAACGCTACTTATTCTGGTACTCAAATGAACAAATATATATTTCAGGGGTGAAACAAAAAGCAGTAAGTAGAAAATTATTCATGCATACGAGAAGCTATACTTTTTCGAGTGCGCTCTGCTCGTCGAACCTAATAATTTAACCGACTAGCTTTCGATTTTTTTTAATCGAACCAGAAGAGAATGTCGTCATTTTCGGTCTACTCTTTCTCTTGATCTTGTAAAGGTTCAGATAAAAACAGAAGAGCTGGAAATCTAACCGTTAGCTTGGAATAGGAATTTGCGGCGTGTGCAAATGACGTATGATAAGGAGCGGCGTTGCGAAAACCGGGGAAGCGGTCGGGCGGAGGTGACAGGTAGCCCCTCTGCGTTAACACGACATCTCTGTACCATTGTCCAGGGAAAACGTATTTGCATCTTCATATGCCATTCAGTGATGAAGCGAATGAAAGTTGAAAGTCCGCCTAGGTCGTTTTGTACGCATAATAAACGCATTTTAAATGAGGCGCTCTTGGCAAAACTATTTTCAAGTGAGAGCACTCTTCAACGCGTGGAAATTACTGACTTGGCTGTGTATTGGAATAATTGAATAAAATATGCCTTACAGATAGACAACACCAGTGAACTACAAATAAATGATCCCTAAGCATGTGAGTTAAGCACTGATTGAAAGCTGTCTCTAACCCCTTTACTGTGCACTGTTTACATGCAACCGATGCACATGAATAAGGTATTCCGTGGACTCCCTCTAGCACAATACACAATTACACAAGAAATACAAGATGCCTTCGCTAAGCATTGATTTTTACGGGTATTTAGTGTGGTTTAATAAAATATTACCAGCACAAAAATACATCGCAACCAAGAAAAATATTCGCAGCAATGAAAGGTGGAAATATCTCTGACCTGGCCTGCCAATATTTTTGCACAGTTATTTGCACAGGGTGGTTTTAGTGTATTTCTAAACCTTTCTCTGGTATTTGTTTTTTTTTTTGCTTTTTATTCTGTCGCAGTTTACTTTCTATATTTAGCCGCACAACCTGAGCTCAATACGTTAATAAATCTCTCATATTTTGCCTGAATGAAACCGAACCAATATTTTTCAATTTTGAGAAGAAAAAAACGTGACGAAATTTTCCTGGCGCTATCAGAAATAATTATTCTTTATGTAATCAACTTTCTCTAAATAATAAAAAAATTCAATTCCATGATTGCATAGCATGAAATGTGACCTCGAAATGCGGAATTAATGAGAATCTAATTTCGGTATGAACATTTTTTTTCTGTTTTGCGTGAAAGTAAACAATAGCTTCAGCGTACATCCTCATTTGCAGTAAGGTTAGCCTCCGTGTCCGCCTCGAGTGCCTGAGAGCGAACTGCATATTACCGATAGTATCTACTCCGATCCTCAGCCCACAATAAACGGATCCACCCGCATTGACTCAAATGACAGGAGGGGTCGGGGGAGGATAATCGGGAGTATTCAGTTACGGCATAATACGAAGTCTATCGTAGTAAACACGCCGTAGGCCCCATAAAACTCTCCCTAACAGGACCTTGCTCTGAAAGGGACTTACAATAGTTAAGTGCACCACCCAGATATTGTGAGGTACAGTTGAAGCCTGCAAAGCAATAGGGTTACCTCAAACGCACTTTGCCGGATTTGTAGGGTTTGAGCAAGACTAAACGCAGAGAGAACACGACGTACACAGAGGAATAACAACGATGCATGAACATATGTGTGCTACTGTGTGCTATGTTTGCAGAAAAATAGACGACCATACCATATAAATTCTTTTTTTAACCTTTTCTTTAACTTTTTTTTCTTATGAATACAGTGAGGAATATGCATTTCAAAGAAAGCAACTTTTATCAGGGAGTCGAATGGAAAGTATGGTCACGCATGCATTACTTCTGCCAGGATGTATTGACATTAAAGCTGCTTGTTACGCTCATGCGTTTGTGTTTTTGCCGGCATTTTTCTGTGAAGGATTGTGTTCTCTCTCTTCAATTCTATTCAAGATACTCCGGAATGCCACACTATGCATCAAAACTGTTAGGCTTCTCTAGTGGCCATTATGATTTTTAAGAAAGCAATAGTATATCATATTTCAAGGCGCTCCCGAAAGACTGAAGAGAAATGGGCTTGAGCATCAATCTGTAGACAGACTGTGGGAACCCACTGTTTTGATAACGCATGAGCCACATGTATGCGCTCCTTTCGAACAGTGAACTAAACTTTCTACCTTTTTTTTTTACCTTCAGTTCCCTCTCCATTCCCTTTCTTCATGAGAAAGGTAGCCAACCACGCATTGCGTGTTCCCTGTTCCCTGTCTCTCCTCTCCTCTCAGCTCTTTCGTTCGACCAGTTTCAAACGCAACGTTTGAAAAGTATCTCTGTGGTTGAAGCAGCAAGTTTCAACAAGGCAGCTATAATATGGCGCGCATGATCCGATTAGCGCTCGCCGACACGATGTTCGCCGGTACTGACACGTGACAGAGGACTCAATGTTTGCTATGTGTTCACCACTAAACCACTTTATCTTTTCTGCTACGTCAATGTCACGAAAGAAAGATTCAAGATGTGGCCCTTCTGCGGCCATAGACACGATATAGCATCGGTGCTTGCGGAGGAAAAGGGTGAACTCCTCCGACTGAATTCACGCAGTCGCGTGGGAGCTATAGATCTCTCATCGACAATGCTCAGCGGGCGACGTGACATATCTGGTCGCACGTAAGGTGGATTTTGTTTTACTGGCCGCTGAAGCAGCGCACGCATTTCACAATAGCCAGAAAAATGAGAGTCGAGGAATCCAATAACCGTGATTACTTCTCAGGTCAGTGTAAATATTCATGCATTTTGCATCATGATCACCTTACTCGAGTAGAACATTTTGCTGGGCTCGTCGGTGCATATCACAGAAATGAGAAGTGACAGCACGAACAAATTCAAGACAGCGACAAAAACAAGCGCTTGTCCATGTCGCTTTCTTGCGTTTGTTCTCGTTCTTGTTGTCGTTTAACTTGCGTTTGTTCGTGTTGGCGCTTCTTCTTTCTTGACCTCACTCAACCTTCATCTCTTACTGCCCTGTAAATTTGTGCTATGCCAATTGAAGAAACCCCCGATGCCGGTAAAGCGCGAAAGAGTCAGAAGGGAGGTCGTTGACACAACGAGCACGACGTGCGCAAAGAATTTCTGCTGGGACGTGATCAGCTGGTATGGAGACGCCAAGCAATCGATATGTGCTCACAAAGCTCACGAAGTGGTTTTCTTTTCCTTTCAAAACGTTCTTGATCTCTTTTTTTGCATGGCTAGGTTACTTATAAACACTTCCTTCCTAGCGTAAGTTCGCAGCGAGTGATCGTAATAAGTAGTTAAACAAATTAATGCAATGACTGACGTCCAGGTTTTACGCATCGAGGGGACGCTGTGATGTTATACGTGAAACTTGTTGGACGTCTCTACCTTAACTAGGCCGCCTGAGTCGTTTGGCGTACATAAAAAGTTCAAAAGAAGGGGACGCTTTTGCATTCCACCACGGTTGAACTGCGGAAGACGGCGCCACCGCGTTCCAACCCCCCAACTCGTGCTCCCTATTCAATTTTCATATCGAAGAAGCCACCTACAAACGACTGAGCCGAGAACTTTGAGGATTTGAAACTGCGAAGGCGCATTTCATTCAGAACGTGCAGCATATCATGTATGCGACTGGGAGAGCTGCCCGCGCACTCCCATATTGAAAACGGGCCGTAGTGATTTTCTTAAGAAGCAGATCTCAAGACGATTTCACGCACGTCAGCCAATATGTCGTAACACGTACCAAGACTTCTTTCTCAGTCCTTGCTTCACTGAGTATTGCGTGGTGGTAACAGAGGGGGTGGCAAGCGCTGAACTTGCAGCACCTAGGGTGAAAAGCTCGGTGAGAAAACTTCGCCTAAAAGAGGCACACACAAAAAGTCGGCGCGCATTAAGCGGTCAAACATTTTTATTCCGCAGAGGCTATCGCAAACTACTAGCGCGAGGGAGATGCGTATAGATACCGGTGCAGAATTTAGACAGATTGCTTTATTATCGAAATGAAGGCCCATAACTAAAGCTACAATAGCGCTCTAGGCTGTGGTATGCAAATATATTTTTATGAATAGAAAGACGATATTTTTGAGAACTTGAAGAAATATGCACGCCAGGCAGCCAGCCTGGTGAATCGAGGACTAACTTCTTTCCAAATATCTTTTTCGAGAAACTAGAACCAAAATTTCTATCTGTTGGTATTGATAAAAAATCTGGCACCAAATGAAAAATTGGACCGCAGAGTTTTGGTTGCGTTATTAAAGGAAATGACATGTAAGGATTCGTAATAGTTAAAACAGGAGAAGTGTAACAGCTTCGGCGGCGCACAAAAAGCAAAGTATGTCCGAACACCGGCAAGAGTGCGAGACGCACTAATGCGTCTTATTTCATCGCATCAAAGTTTCTTCTACAAAAGAGAAATTTAGCGAGGCGAGCTTTTAACTGACTAGAACAGGCTCTGGCCCATTGAGCTCAGCTCATACAGGGTGTTTCACATAAAACTTTGCACAAATTTTAAAAATGTGCTTTTTGAGTTAGAAGAGCGTTTTTTTCGGCACAGCATTGTCAGAGGTGTAATGCATCACAGCACAGCTAAGAGGTTCTAAGTAGGAGGCTGCCTAACTAATATTGAATAGCTAATTTTAACTATTACTGTTAGATATGTTAATTATTTAGAGGCGTGTAGCCTACCGTTAATATTATCGACATCAGTTCTCAGATTTTAGAAGCGGCCTCACAAATATTGGCTACATCGCGCCAAAATATATGCACTTTCGAAAGGTTTGCAGACGAAGCAACCTCTCCAGTGCGCGTAACTCGTCGAAATAGCCATAATTTGGTGGGCCACAGCGCCGAGGGTAACAGACTTCCGAAATTATAAAAAAGTTATATCGATATTACCTACGGTGGGCTACACGCCTCTAAATAATTAAAGAGCCTAAAAGTAATGGTTAAAAAGTTATCTATTCAACATTAGTTAACCGACCTGTGCTAGTAATCGTGTGCTAGTAACATTAGTTAAACGACCTGTGCTAGTAATCGTGTGCTAGTAATTTCCAACTTTCGCATGTTTCAGAACGTTATAAACGGCACAAGGCGTAGTCTGTCCTATTTCGTTTGCCTTCCTTTGCGGCTACTGGCCCGTCTGAGAGAAAATTTTTTCAATGCGACCAGAGTGGCGACTTGAATTGAACAGCTCTTGTAGTAGATACGATCTTCAAAAATACAAGCAATGACCGCCTCAAAATGTGTGATTCCCAAAAGAGTGAAGAAAATCCATGCAGGCCTTAGGATAGTCCGGCTTAAAAACGGCTTTTGATGGAAGTTTTGCTTACACGACACTATTTCGGCGCGTAGCAGTGCGTTTGAGTCAAAACAGGCGCTTTAAAATCCTGAACAGGAAAGACGAGTGGGGGATAAACGGCAGATGGGCTATGATGTCACACCAAGGACGCCAGACGCGGAAGCTGTCAAGTAAGTTTCAACTTCCGCATGTCTTACTACGAATTACGGTCGGCCTGTAGCTGCGCACGTTTGAAAAGCCGAATCCCCTCTAGCACACCCCTCTCCACATTTCCCGCTCGCCACACAATCCTTCCCTTTTATCGTATGCGAAACCTGAGATCCTATGCTGTCAAAAACATGTCTACCACAGAGAATCAATTCACACACTTTTCATTTCGTGCTCCGAGCCGCATTTGCAGAGAAGCTGGAAAGGAAAATATTGTGTTCGCAAGATGTCTCCCACAAGAGGATTGAGACTGCTTTTCATGACAGTACTGAGAGGCAGCGCCACTTGAGTGCCTGCCTTTTCTAGACGTTTCCGACACTTTATTCACTGAAAAAAAAAACATTCTGCCGAAGCGGAAAGGTGGGTATAAAGCACGCGCTACACAGGAGTGCTACAGGCTGATTTTGACCACGTACAGAATTTTAACGCTCACCGAAACCTCATTGCGCGAATGGTTTTTCTATTCGCTGATACGCAACTACATCAGTTCATCGTCTCCTACCCGTTGCCGCCATTACAATACTAAGGTTGAAGAGCTCCTCATGTAAGAAGTGCTCATAAGTCTTATGCCCACGTGTTTAACACTCTCTTTGATCAGAGAGATAAAGTGAGATGTCTCGGTTTCAACGACTAAGTGAAATTTACAGTAGAGGCACTGCTGCTGATTAAAGCACGTGACTGATGCTTACTAGATGGTCCATCGTAACACCTCAACTCCTATATATGGCGTCCTGACATAATCAGAAGGTACGGTGCTTCGTTGTCCGCACGTCGTTTAATCATAATCAGAAGCTTAGCAGAGCGCTCCCGCCTTCCTCAAAGTCGCTGTCGCCTGCGCTTCGTTTCGCGACAGTGCTAACAGGTGGCGCGCCCAGCTAACGGAGCCAGCGAAAGGTGCGGTAAATGGAACAACGCGCACGCAAACACCCATCGGCTAGCTGACGAGATCTTAGGCGGAGAATACGCTGAAACTATGAGATTGTCATGTCAGTGTGGCGTGATCGGTTTGACCCGAATGCACTGCGGCGTGCTCTAATCGGTGCTCCTGTCAACTCTGTGGTATTTGCATTATTTATTGAGTTGTTCTTCCTGGTTTGAAGGACGCGAACTACAAAACCTATCAGCCGCGATGGTAATATAAGATGTGCGGTATCATTAGGGGAAGTAGGGTAATGTTAAAAGGATTTCTCGTGACTTCTGGTTTGAAGAGCGCTACGCGAAATGTAGTGTAAGTGATGAAGCGGTCTCACTCTTTCGGCATCTGCGTGTAAACAAGATTATATTCTTATTAAATACCTGTGTTATACGTATACAGATCAAGCTAGTCGAAGGACATGCACAATTGTGTCCAGAAGACATGTACTCCCAACCAAGCAAGCGGCTAAAAATATGGGAACACTTTAATTTGAGTTCCGTGCTAAACCTTGATCAAGCCTAATAGTGAATCCATTTAGTTCAACGAAAATATGTACGTACTAAAAACCACCCAGCACGGATTTCTTCTCATTGCATGTGAACACATGTGGTATTGATTTTTTACCTGTGAAGAACTCCAGCAGTATGCGGGCAGCAGAGAAGAATATGAGGATTTAAACAAGCACTGTTCCTGGGTAGCTTGGCAGAAACTTCGTGCCAGGCGAATGCATCGCAACATAGGATCTCGATGAGAAACTCGGGTGCAAAAGAGGCGCCATAAAAGGTTTAGGATATATCGTGAACCTAAATTCAGTAACTGCTATGGTCGTGTGCAGGGTCGAGTAAGTTGCTCTTTAAGCCAGGATTTTGTCTTTGTTTGATAATCTATCTGAAACGAAAGCGCGAAGGCCGCTTCCACCACAGAGTAATAATAATAATAATAATAATAATAATAATAATAATAATAATAATAATAATAATAATAATAATTGGTTTTTGAGGAAAGGAAACGGTGCAGTATCTGTCTCATATATCTTTGGACACCTGAATCGCGCCGTAAGGGAAGGAATAAAGGAGAAAGTGAAAGAAGAAAGGAACAGAGAGGTGCCGTAGTGGAGGGCTCCGGAATAATTTCGACCACCTGGGGATCTTTAACGTACACTGACATCGCACAGCACACGGGCGCCTTAGCGCAGTGAAACATTTTGCCTTATAAATGGCCTCAAGTTAACGAAACTCAAATCACGCAGAAACACTTTTATCTCTTTTACACTCCTTCAGTTTGTAAAATCATGTTACCTGTTCTCGTACGGTCTATGACGGCTAAAAATCAGTCTCCTACAGGTTGAATGTCACTGAACATTACTGAGTAGGAATCCGCGCTTTTTTGAACTTTAGAATTTAAAGTTGAAGTTAAGTGCAGTTGTGCACCTCATATATAACGATGCAGTTTTTGAAATCTGTACAAGCAAAGTGAGGCGCACTGTTCTTTCGTTTTTTTATAGTTATTTTGTAGTGTGATTCAAAAGCGATTGTACCTCTGCTGATGTCACTTACAGACGGGCGGTCTTTCTAACACAATGAAAAATGTTTTGAAGAAAGAGCAGAAACATGTTCCTTAGGAGACACACGTTCTCTAGATCGACCTTTTAGTCATTACGGAGGAAAAAAAAAGCTTCTTTCACTTTCTCTACCAAATAGACATCTTTTCTAAGCCAAATTGAATTATGTAGCTTTAAGCCTTTAAATAAAAGACGCTTCCTTTATTCGACTTCAGGACGACCGCTGTTCGAGTCCAGATCTACCAAGTGTTCGAGCCAAATTTATTAATAGTGGTCTCCAAGTTTACATTCTGGAAGACTGCGCGAGCTAGTTCACACAAAACTTGCTGCGCCTAATTAAATAGGAGACTACTTTATTTTTAAGATACTTTGATACCTAAAGCAATTTTGAAAAATACGATTGACCATTCTATGTGCTCTCAAGGGGCCATAAAAAATTTAGATAAAATAAAACAGCGAATTGTAAGCTTTAAGCATCAATTATGATTATTATTATCTTTTTCACAGCACAAGCGTCTAAACCAGGCATTCGCTTCGTTGAAAATATACCCGAAAAAGAATTCAAATGTGCTAAACCACCCGCAACTGGAGTAAAAAAAGCAATTTTAGAAAAAAGAAATGACTGTCACTCATCAAAATGAAGTTCTTCTAGGCCTTTCTCTCCGTTGAACAAAGGCGTTCGGTACAATAGTTTGCTTTTAAAATCTCTGCCGCTTTGGATTTAAAGGCCCGTATGAAAAGTATTTAGCTAGGTAAAGAATTTGGGACCTCAACTACAATTTCCCGAAATTAAAATATGGTGTCCCTCAGGGATCAGTCCACAAGCCACTAGTATCGAACACATATTTTAACAATATAGGCGGCCTTAATATAGCGACCTTAACAGTTACGCTGACGGTACCTCTGTTATTTTGCCTCACGAATATTTTTTTAAGCGAAATTTATTGCCCCAGGGCATCAATGGTGGGTGAAGGTGTGATGAATGATATAGTAGAGATTAAATGAATGGAAAAAGGTTAGCTGATTTGATGAAGTCCAGTAGAGAACGATGGCACGGTCCTTGCGTCCAGGCAATGTATGAAGAAGGGTTGCTTGTTGAAAGATCTGCTACCATCAGGTGCCGGATCCTTGTAGGCTTGAGAGCTGGGCAGTCCCACAATAAGTGATGAATGTCATCCTCAATTTCCTCGTGTTTACATATCGGACACCCTGGCCGAGGAAACAATTCTCGCTACTGAAGAATGTTCGCGTTAGACGGTGGAGCTCCTCCTGGATAGCGTCGAGAAACTTATGGATTTGTTCTCAGGAGATGAAACTTACTTTTGAGGGACCTAAAATATATTTTGTACGCTTCAGAAACCCTCATAACAGGACGAACTGCCAGGTACATATTTTTTATGGCACTTACGGCTCCAGATGTGCCAGCTGCCATCTACCGCCTATCCCACTGTTCAATACCTGGATAGGTTATCTGGTAGGAACACACTGATTATGTCATTGAATTGCTAAAATTCTTCTCAGTACAGGTACATAAGATTAAGTTCACTAAAGTAAAAACTTGCAGAATGCTATTTAGCGATCTTGGGGAGACAGTGCTTAGGAATAGTGTACTCATTGTTTCTGAGGACAATCCAGCAATCATGAATCCATCATGCAGATAAAACTTTAAACTAGTCGCCTCCACGCAGATTCCATACCACAAACACAACAAAATCGACAGCTATATGATGATTGTGCCAGAATTCATTCCCTTTAATACTTCCATTGCCTCACCAAGTACCTGTACCGCACTCAGAATAAAACTGTATTGAATTATAGTCTAGTGTATTGTTTCGTATTCTGCTGTATTGTATGAAGAATATTTGCATGCACGCTCATTTGGATAGTAGATAAAGTAGAAGGCCTCTATAAAGGCGAACTATGCGAACTATGAAACTACTTCGCACAAATATGCGCACAGACATAAAGTAGAAATGAATAACAAGCGTGATTCGCGAGCTCGTTTAAATTGCTTCTTTAACTAACTATTTAAATAATGCGTCCTTACCTTCCATGGGAAAATGAGCCCTGATTGGACGCTGTCCACCGAGGGGAAGTCATAATAAGGAAGACATCCGGCAGTTACAAATTTTAATGACGGAACATATTTAACGGCTATGTATTAACCTCTTTTTTTGTTCGCAGCTTTTCCGTTCTTCAGTCCGTACCAAGAAAAGGCAGCAAAAATAAAGTAGACATTGAAATTTACCGGCTTGAATGGGATCCCAATCAACGCCTTTTAGGCGCCGGTGGTAGTTCTCGCAACGCAGTTCGCTGAAGCCGTTTGCACCTACCCGAGAATAATGTATGTCGTAGAAGCTCATGCAAACGGCACTTGCTCATTTAATTGATAGCCTGCGATTAATGTGGCATGAGGAGAGCAGACCTTAAAGCTTGCGCCAATTTCGTACTCGGAGACGTACAGGGGAGAAAGGAAAACTCATATCACAGACACCCTACAAGACAGAAATTTAAACCACCTATGGATGCACAATATGCTGACTAGATGGCTAAGAGAGACTGCTTGAAAATACGCAGGCTTTTGTCTTTTCGGAATGCGCAGTGCGCCATACTTTGTGGCGTGTTCCGGGATGCGTTCGAGCACGCATTCGCAGCCTTATTGATAACGCAGGCCAGCATAAATCGATGACGGTGAAGAGAAAAGTAGCAATTACCGTGAGAGGTCCGCTACACTCTTCGATTGATATCGACCTGCGCATAGCGTGCTGTTTTTGAAAGACGTCTAGGGGCATAGAGCTTCTCGTCCACGTTTCTTTCACTGTAGTAAAGGGGAAAATCGATAACCTTCGTCATGATGAACGGTGTTCCCGGAAGAAGTGTTTATTATGAGAACACGCGGAACAATTGTTGCCCAATTAATGTGCAGCCTCCTCTCTGTCACAAAGTAGCCGCCGTCACAGCAGCAGAAAAATAAGATGAGAAAACTTCGAAAAACGTAGCGCGCCCCTCCACATGGCCCCCACCCAGACAACAAACTATACTAGAGCAGTATCTTTCCACGGACACAGCAAACGGTAGAAGGCAGCAGATATCAAATTTAGAAGCAAGGCAGACGCACATGTGACCTTTAATAATTCCTCAATGTGCGCTGCTTCTACATGAAATTCAGGCAGGGCGCCATTACCTTATCGATTATCGATAAAAAAAGATATCTGATAAAACGCCTGCACGGTGTCGTCTTCCGCTTTTGCTTCTGTCGTATAATAGACCTGTTTACGTTGGCACGCAAAGAAATATAAAGAACGCACACTCACTAGAACATGACAACCGAAGCCTCATTTTTTACCTTGCGCCTGAGTCAACACATTGACCCGCTTTTGTCTGCTGCCTACAATGAGACATGGAGAGAGGAGAGAAAAAGCGAGAAATACTCTAGAACAGCACGCGGATCTTTGCTGTCCTTGCACTGGGGTTTTCTGAAGCTTTTACAACCGAGCTCCATATGCCGCTCGTCTACAAGCTGGAGCGTAACGCTAGCGGGTCCCGCTAAGAGCCGGAGTCAAGTAGCGCTCGCAAATAGTAATTTTTATTTTGTGATTAACTCATCTTAATTGTTTCGAAGCTTGCCTGAAGCACTGTGGTGCACTAAGAACGTCATAGATCATTTCACCAGTCTCGTCCTGACATTCGCCAAATAAACATAAAGAAACTGAAAACAGCAGTTTTATATACGCCTGGCACGTCTAATTATTGTATCCCCGAATAACCTTCTCCTCACTTTTGTCCATTCAGTTTGGCGTTAAGTGCTGGGTAGTATAGACGGAAATAAAGAAAGTCAAATAGATTAGGAAAGAAAAAAACAATAAATTACGACCCATAAAATGCAATAAATTAGTGTAAAAAAGGTATATTTTATTTCGATAGGGGGAAGAAAGATGTTTATGCCATGAGCAGCGAATGTTGCTCAGTGCATCCCGCTTTCATGCTGTAGAAGCAACATTTACATATTCCACACTGGCTGATGCCTTATTAATAAACTGGTGAATATCAAACTCACTTGGCTATCTAATCGAGAAAACACAAGTGTGCACCATCGTTAGACAAACTGAAGTTTGTAGCGAAGCAAAAAATGACCCTTCAAGGCAGACTGCTGAAGCTTCCAGTAAGATGGCAGTATGAAGTAGCCCATTTTTTTAGTCGTTCCAATGTTTTAGTGTGAGTCACTCCTATCGTGTCAATAAAACCTCGAATACAGGGCCCTTTTAATGTGATCAGGTATCATCGTGCAGTGTGCTGCGTAGGAGGGCACACGGATGGACTGGTGTGTTGAAGTGTGCACTTTTCCTGAAATTTATAATCCACGTCAAAATGGCGTGCTACATAATTTCTACCAGAAATGAGATACTTTAACGTGGATCAAGATTGCAGTGTACTAACATTCTCGCATTTCGTCAACATATCAACGCACCTGCACCATCTGAGAATGAACCCCGAATCGCAATATTTCCAGAGCAGACATCATCTATTGGATCGCTCATTCCCTGGCTGTTTTTTTTTACTTCGTTAACTGTTAAGGGCAGGTTTGCCGCTTTTTGGGCGTTGGCCTAACACCACAAGCTGATTGGTCTGCGTCTGCATACACTGAGATTACGAGTGACATCATTAGTGATATCACGGGCTACACTACAAGAGAAGACAGACAAATTAAGTAAATAACGCATTCATCAATGCGAGCAGCCATCGCTGACTCTCGTTCAAGTGCTAACCGGCCTGTGCGATTTCTTTTTCTTTGGCGTTGCATAATAGCGAACTTATTGGTTTAGGGTTTATGGGGGTTTAATGTCACAAAGAGACTCAGGCTACGAGGGACGCCGTAGTGAAGGGCTCCGAAAATTTCGACCACTTGGGGTTCTTTAACGTGCACTGAAATCGCACAGCACACGGGCCTCTAAAATTTCGCCTCCATCGAAATTCGACCGCCGCGGCGGGAATGTAATTCCGCGTCTTTCGGGTCAGCAACCGAGCGCCGTAACCACTGAGCCACCGTGGCGGCATTATTGCGAACTTGAAGCAATGTACAAAATATATTAAAAGGGCCCACTTCTTTTAGCATCGTTAATTTCAGTACAGTGACAGCGTGGATGTAGAAAGACACATGAGGCCTAAACAACAAAAACACGAACAGGGAGAGCGTAAATTGTGAATTAACCCTGGTAAAAGTAAACATGAACTTATTGACAGTTTTCATCATTACCCAGAGTAGTGAATTACCTTGTTAATGCTGGAAAGTACACCACACTTTGCTTAGCGCATTTTTCAGAATTTTGGCGATTATCGCACGTGAACGAAAATTTGTGCTGCAACAACCGTGCCTTATCATTTCTTATTATATCGGCTCCTCTCTGAAATCCTGTATGGCTAATATGATTTTAAAAATAAATAAAATGCGAATTTTAAACTCACCCCGTTTACTTTTGAGCGAGTATATATGCTACCCAACTTGGACAAAGAAAACTGTCTTTGACTCACTAGCGCATTCTCTGAAGTTGTGCAGATTGGGTGTAACTAACTGACTACGTAGCATTGTAGCAAATGCGCTAGCCGACTACGATTCAATCCTGCACACTTGTAACCCCATTTCGGGTACGGCCGTTTAGTGTTGACTAGGCGCGCTTCTTTTGAACTGGATTGCTGATAAGCTTACCACTTTGATCGCCAGATGCCGCGCAGTCCTCGTGTAGCCTTAGTTTAGGAGATGGCGGGAAACTTTTCCACGCTGATGGCTTCTTGCAGAACACAGGCACTTCTTATGAAATAACCGCAGAGTCCGACAATGTTTACACGTGGTTCTCATCCAATGAAATAGACCTGTCCTTGGTAAGAATAAGTAAACAGTATTTCATTCCAAGAAGAAAGCGACTGAATATTGAGGAACTGGACATAACATTACGCGGCACACAACTACAACACATTGTCTTTTACGCATATTTAGGCATTAGGTGTGAGTCAAAAAACACTGGAAAACGCGCAATAAACACGTTTTATCTAAGTTTGCAGAGGGATGCTATGTCCTACTCAGTGCTTGTGTATGTTTCGATTATCCCATCTACGCATTATTTATTTTTCTTTAAACAGTCACCTCTTTTACTCAATTGAGTTCTTGAGGGAAGACTTTTATGAGTTATCCGGAGCCAGTAATTCGATTGCGAAATCGTGCATTGTGAATTAATACCTCTTGAGCAGGAACTCAATCCGGTAGATTCCTGTTTTAACTCTGTCCATATACTGCCAACAACCCTTTGACACGCTGTTGTTTGTTTGCATCGATATGAAATATTTTTTTCACCTAGATATTATATTCAGGCCTTAAAAAGCACAATTGGTTAGATTTTCAGGGCAAAATACTAACAGTTCATTATTGGCTGTAATGTGCAAAGTTTCGTAGAAAGAGCCATAAGCGATGAAAATGCCGTCATTGAAATGCGGCGGCTTATACATAAACAACCTAAGGATCATGCAAATAATTTTTTTTCGAAGTTGCACATTGCGCTTGGCATCACGAAAAAAAAAGATGATATTAGTGAAGGTTCTGACACTGTGCTTCACAAAATCACAGTGACTAATGATCCACTTCCTATTACACTTTTTGAATTGCCCTCACGAAATACAAGAGCTGCAACTAACCAGAATTTTATTCAACCTCTATCTCATAATCTGCACGGGAAAAGCCTCATGGAATGAGGCGAGGCCTTATTATTATTCTTTTCCAGCCCATATAAAGCAAGCACCTAACTTTAGCTCAGCAATAAGGAAGTAAGTTTTTGGAAACGATTACATTCTATGAAAGAAAATTGTAACTGTATACTGATTGTGTAGCTTTAGTTATGTGTGTGAGGAACTAATTATGTATTTTATGTTTTATTTAATCGCCTGCTACGTTAGTGTTTGTATCATTTATTAACAATGGACTTGGAACTATCTAACTCTATGGGTACAGGAATTATTTTGGATTTTGCGAAATCTGGCATAAATAAAAAAATGCAGAAAAGAATTAAGTGTGTATAGAAAGGAATTGTGAATTTTTGTAATACTATGCCTTTTGAGCAGAACTGGAGGCCTCAAACAGCTTCTATTATTCCCGGATGCAAAAAGCAGGTCGAGGCTTCTGTGTGCAACTTGAGTTCTCTTTGGAATTTACTGTTCACCTTGCTGAGAAAATTTCCAACTTATGTCCGGAAGCCCTGTCGGGAGAATGATGTGTATTTTATAAGCCAATGTATTAAAACCATAGTCTCCTGCATTCTTGTGTAGAATATTTAGCAGAATATAAAGCGGAATCATCACCTTTGAAGATGCATGGGAGTATTTACTATTTATTATGCGGAGTTATGCAAAAGGTTCAGCAGAGAAACAAGGATAAAGTACATGGCGATGAGTATCTGCATGAAGAACGAAGAAACGCAGGCTGTCATTTATGGTGCGCACTTTTTTTCCATAAAAAAAAAGGTTTTTTCGCCTATCAGTGTGAACGCAGCCGGCGCACTTCTCTCTAATAGTTGTATGATGCTGGCAAGGAAGTAATGATTTTCGTCCTCCTATTCACATTCTCAGGCACCTCAGCAGACTTTACCGTGGAAAAAGTTTTACACGTTTATTCCAAAACCTTTAACGTAGAGTCCTTTGTTAAGGTTGTTTCAGTTACGAGACGAAGCAAATGATAACGAAACATTAATATTCTTAAGTCTAGCTGTTTCTGAGGAAAGGAGCATGTGACATAGAATTACCTGCCATGTCGGCTTCCTATTCCATTAGACACTGAGCAGAATGCTGCGAAGAAAAGGAAATCCTACGTGCCAGAACTAGTGATCAATGTCGTGAACGTTTTCGCTTTGTCTTAACGATGCTAATGACTTCTACTCACGTTTCAAACACCAATTAAATGACCAGTGGAGCATTTGTTACCCAAACATTTGCAAGTCTAACTTTATTAGTAGCGAACAACTACCTCAACCTCAATTTCTCTCGGATCTTAAGGCATTGTAGTTCTTCTTGAAAATTACTACAAATTAAACAATTTAAAAAACGCCAATAATTAATGCAACTTCTTCAAATCACTACGTATCAGTGGAGGTGCTCGCAAGTAATCTCCAGCCGCTCGCACAGAATGTGCTATGACCCCCCTCTCTTGATTTCAGTAACCTTCTCTCCCAAATACCACATAAATGTACAAACACCAGTAAACCAGCTGCGCATTGTGTTCTCATGTTCCACCGTTCGTCGTTTCTTTTACCAGCTGATACATTAGTGCAGTTAGTCACTAACGTTGTTTTTTAACCAAGTAAAAAGCTTGAGACTGGCTTCTATTTTCTAAAAAATAATCCATGACATTGCATAGGGACCTCACATCTCTCTTATTTATTTGTTAGCCTGTTAGCGTGTACTTTAACAGCGAGCCCTATTCATATATATTCTCTCACGAATTGCCTGTTCGGACCAGCAGCCGTGTTACAAGAAATTCATTACTTGTAAAAATATCGCATGTTATCAAAATTCGTTAATCCACTGATTGCTTCTTAGTTATCGTGTTCAAGGCAATCCAATTGTTGTTTCAGTAATCGATTACTAGTAATCAGTTACATTTTATTCAAAAAGAACTTGCACCCGATCTATACTTCCAAGAGCATTAAGTCCTCGGAAAAAGCTGCTGTACCAGCAGAAAACGTACCAGCAGAGCACGCGCACGCAGTGCGAGGGCATCCATCATAGAGAATGTAGGACCGCAGAAAAAACAATTAACGGCAGAACACACAAATACATCTTCATCCGGGACAAAATTTTCTATATTAACTGTTGATTATAAATATGTAAAATGATGTAATGAGTCGCCTGCATTTTAAACCATTTTTTATAGCGTAGGGCCACGTGACGGGCACATCAGGAATAGCTGCTTGAAGAAACGAAAAAGAGCGTTTTTTTTTTCGTGAACAGGTTTCTGCTAAGTGGCTTTGACAGATGTCCTGAGTAGAAGGACCGAAAGGAGAGGAATAAATGGCTCTCATTTTAAACACATGTCTTAGAGTGCACACATGAGTAGCTTCTGCAAAATTGATAGACGTACTACATACTGTCCCCTATACATATTATAGTTCCTCCAATGCCACATGAAGACACAATCTTTTCTTCGGCACACTTTCTGCCTGGTTGTTAACGTGGAAGAAAGCGCGAAAAACCAAAGAGGCTGAAATTTGTATTGAATTTGAAGAGACGAAGAAAATATAATAATTAACTTTGAAAGTGTTCCAAATAAACAAAAATACGAAGCATCAGGAATAAGGAAAGGTTAGAAGAAGCTCAAATTTACCTAAAAACTGAATCAGCTGTTTTGCAACGAACTCCACGAAGGCACCGCAGGTCGTAGGTGATGATGTCGGAGGTTGAAGCGTGTACGAAATTTTCGGCAGGAAACTGAGGCCACGATTTTAAAATATACGCAGCCGTTGAAAGAGGGAAAATGTAGCAACGGCTGTAACTAGCCTTTTCTTCTTTCCAAGCCTCTGAGCCTACATTTGAATTTCACGTGACATCAGCAATGAAAAATTTCTGACGAAAAATTTTAGACGGCCCGTGCTTTGTAAGTACACATTTTTTAAATTTTGGTACCGTATAGAACAGATATAAGACCCCCAAATCACCTAATTGAGGCTTTGAGTTGAAGGTAGGAGAATATACTAAGAAGGTACTTTAAGAAAGTTGTAGTTACTGCTGCAACATAGATGGCCTCTCTATATGGCTTACATACAAACATAAAAGGTAGTGCTTGATCAAGTTTTCAGTATGCGAATAGCTCAAGTTTTTTTTCCGCAAGGCAAATGCTCGAATCAACCAAAGAATATATCAGGAGAAGGGTTGTAAAAGTTTTTTGCGCGCGTTTTCCAAGCAAATTTTTTATTGCTAGTACAATTGTTCCTTAGTTGTTGCAGCATTGTTTCTGCAAATCTAATAAGATAACGATTGAACTACCACCTATGTTTTGAATCTTCAATAGGCTGCCATTGTTAAGCAAAAGACTAGCCTGTGTTGGTAGAAGGCTTATTCATGTATATCGCAATATTTATGCCTGGTAACAACCGATACCTTCACAGCTCTTGCTGAAGGCGACAACAACACGCATTTCAAAAACGATGATCTGTCTCTTGTTATCCACTTAACTTACGTTCACTGCCTCTAAAAAGCAAGCACGCGCGACATGAAGCGCAAAATAGGCAGGGACAGCTTTTTATGAGTGAATAAATTATTGCAATTAGCGGTAGAAGTCATCATAATCATCAGTCTGACTACGTACACTGCTGGACTAACGCCTCCGAAAAAAAAAAGAGTGCGATAAAAATGTCAAAATACCTGACCAAATTGAAGCAGAAAAGATGCAATACAGCTGGTGGCTGTTTTGCCGTCAGTGCGAGTTCTCATAGTCGATTAAATTGCACCAAACTTTAGTGAGTGTCCCGTGTTCTCGGCCGTAATGTTCATGAGTTCGAATCTTTCGAAGGTGTCGCCACTCTCCCACACGCCTCAGCACTGCTTAGAGTAGCGTGCGATGCCCTCACTTCCTTCACATTAAAGCGCTACGTGAATGTTGTGCTGTGTTGGGTTTATTGGCGCATAAGAAACTAAGGCTATCATGCGCCAAGCTCAAGGTATAAAGAATTGTTTTCTGGGGATTTTTACAAAGATATAAAATTTGGCGGTGTGGAAAGCTGAAAAAGTTATTTCCTTCTACCTAGTACTGAGAGCAAAGTAATATTGATAAATAGCTAATATTAAAAGTTTCAAAGGAGATCAAGGAACCTCATCAGCCGTCCATGGCTGTGCAAGGACTGGAGCTCCGTGAATCGGTGGACCTTATTTGGCCAATGAGTTTTTTAGGCTTGGTTGATGAATGCAACTCATCAATGGCTGGTGTGCTGGCATGCGTCTGTGGCTGGCATCTTCTCTTTGGTTGGGCAAATGAACTGATTCGGGAGCATCGCCCTCGTTCGTGACAGATTAGGTCGCTGGGCTGGTTCGCGTCAGTCAACCCATATACAGCGCTCTAATTAGCCAGCATACACAGGCCAGAGTGCAAGATAATTGGCCGCACCGAGTCACCTTTCGAACCTTGCAAAGACCGGGAGACTCGCAGACATTGAGTGGAGAGTACTAGCTGGCTAATAGGGAATGCCGGACTGCAGTAATTATTCCACTGGAGCTCTCTCAGGCTACTTCCCAGGCTACTTCCCAGTAATTATTGCACTGGAGCTCTCTCAGGCTACTTCCCACCACTTGTTGTGAACGTTTCTAAGAAAGCTGTGAAAGGGGCTTCTGGAAATTGACTCTTTCTTCGGTATGTCTCACGAAATTCTTCCTTTAGAGCCAAACTCGCACGGTGGACTGACCTGAGATGAATGGCATAAGCTTGGCATGTCAGATGCCGCGATGTAAGGCAGACAGGAGCAGCTGCTCGGCGTCATTTCAGTCACGCGCTGATAACTCTCGTTTGCTATCACGCGCTCAGCGTTCGGTTGCACCGCTGCCGCTGCTTCACTTCTGCCGCCGATGCGCCCTTGTGCACTGTTTCTCTCTCACACTGCCCGCCTTAACATATTTTCAGTAGAGATTGTCGTGTCTGCCTCAGTGACCTTTCAAGGGTCAAATTTTTTGTTTTCTTATTAAATAGGTGATTTCTTTCCCTCCGTGAACCCTGAGACCAATCACGACGTTTCCAGGCCTTGTACTAATGTTGTTAGCCACGCCCTGCAATTTGAACTGTGGGCGTGCACTCAGCCGGCGCCTTGGGGATCAAATATTGGAGTAGAGTCTTCGAGCAAGTGAAAATAGGAAACAGGTGAGATTGTAAAGTGTGAATTGGTCCAGTATTCTGGTGTTAGATGCAAGAAATCTCCTCTAGCACGCGCCAAATTAATTGCATCAAAGCATCTGGACCTTCGCAATAATACTTCTGGTCAGGAGTTTCAAATTCTGGTAAAGATGTTTTGAGAAAAACTGTGGCCTTTGCAAGGCTCCGACGAATTTGCCTTTTTAATAAGCGCTGTAACTGGAACGCCGGTCTTAGCTGACTTGCTGTGTGTCATGGTAGCAAATGTCCGTGGAATACAGAAGTGTTACTGCGCCTTGTTTTTTGTTATGCTACGAAGCTTTCTCGCATATGTGGTATGATGGGTTAGCCCGTGCCCGACGCATCTTTCGTTTTGTTCTCTGCCATACAGTTAAGCCGACAGTTAAGCCGCATGGCGCTGAACCTGTCAATGTCAATATTCTGCGAATAGGTTTGGACGGAATAGACCGGGAAGACCCAGGTGGGCAGTGGCATGCTGACAGCGTATACCGACAGCGAGCCACCAGCACGTGCTGAAGAGTATTCAGTCGGTTATTCGCGATGTAGAGCACGCCAAGCGCGGATCGCGTACGTGTCGCAGCCAGTCTCGGTATGGATGCAAGGCGGGTGAAGCCCATGTCAGCCAATTATGATGCCGAACTTATGCTGAAGCTACGGTGAAGGACTCGCCGCACAAACTACAGTCCAGGGCTTGCAAGCCTGAAGTTGCGCATGCGCAATGACGGGAGGGCTTCTCCACGCCGGACACCAAGTTGGTATGCCAGGCCGTTGTATTCTAACCCGCGTCAATTCGGGGAAAATATACTCGTTTTGCGCTCCAGACTCGCTGTGCCACTGGTTTCCCGGAAGCCTTCTCTCTCTTTTTACTTTCTCTCTCGCACTCTCTATTTCATTATATACCTATCGCGCACTCCAGCACTCGCTTAAGTGCGAAAGCACCACTCCAGTCGTTCCAGCCCCGAGCAACAATCTTGTCATCTTGTACTGTCTTGCGCTCCGAGCTAACCCGAGCTAGCTCAATCAAAGCAAGCTCTCGTAAGCTGGGGTAAGTTCGGAGGAGCTTCCAGCCAGCTGCGGCCAATGGGAGGCAGCCGGCAATTAAATTAATGATTGTTCGCAAGAGGCTGCTCGGAAAGAGCGACATGGCTCGCTCAGCCTCTACCGGTGGCTTTGAAAGAAATAGCCAGGTGCCAGTGCAGTGGCGCATGGCTTAACAGCTGCGCCACTGCGCTGGTATTGATATGTGGGTTCGCCACGACCTATGAATGTTAAGTAGAGATCGACTAATTCTGCATATATGGGCATTTATCCACGAATGATATCACATCATAACCTTAAGGCAGAGCTTACGTGCACCCTTCAATTGAAGGATGAACGCCTGCTTTCGCACGTTTACTCGGTCGCACTACGTAAACCTTTTACGAACTTTTTTTGTAAACAAAAACATCTGCTCTCAATCTGAGCGCCGTCAACATATGTTGTTTCTTCACCTCCCGGACGAACCAACCTCGCCATACAGGAGCAAGAGCCGTCTCATCCACATAAGCGGTCGCGATAGAAGCAATGGTTCAAAGACAAATTTAATGAGGACGCGAACCTCTAGAGGGAGCAGCACCATCTCCAGGCCATCCGTGAAAGCAAGGTAGGTGCTCAAGTACGGTCTCATCAAGTATAAGCCGCAAGTGAAAAGCGGCTAAGTCAAATATATGAGTTAAACTGGCGAAAAATTGCAAAATTGTTAGTCCTAGAGCCACAGGAGGAGATCACCTAGCTCTGATCTTTAGCATTACCGCCAAACATGAAATCACTCTACATTTATTTTTCTCCCTAATGAGGCGTCATTTAAGCGAGCAGCAAGCTGTCCTCAAGGTATTTTGGGTCCTTGTGTAAATATTGTTATGAAGCAGAAAAAATAGCCTGTTTTTCATTACATAGCGGGCACTTTTTTCACGATAATGCGCACCCACTCGGACAATTATGCATCAAAATTCAGAGCATCTTTTATCAGCAGGATGTTCAGTAAAAAAAAGACTTTTTTCTCGACAAAATTATTTTTCTCGTGTTTTTATATCTCCTTTGCTTCAACTCCACTTCCTGCTAGCGGTTCCGCCCGAGAGGATGAAAAGGATGTCCTTAAGATCAAAGGGCTGCCGCCTACCCTCGTGGAAAGAGCAAAGACGCACGCCGAGCGGTGGTAGTCTCTCAGGAATAGCATGTATATAGCTGCTCTCGAAGTAACAACCCAAGTCTCGGACCTCATTTTTTCTTCTCCCTTGTTTGTTGTTGTGAAAAAGAAAGGTAACCCTTCCCTGTGAGCCAAACATGACAAGGCAGCTCTTCTGGAGTCAGTCTTACCGGTACACTTAGGTTCACACCTTCTAGTTTTGCAGCGCAACTACTGTGCGCCAATTCCTCTTTTGAGCGGCGTTGAATTCCAATGGCGAAACTCTGAGAGCTCAAAGAAGACAGCAGGGGAGGAATCAAGGGGGCAAGAGTGGAGGTGAAGGTCAGTGAGCTACAATGGATGGGGCACTGTTGGCGTGATACGGAGCGGCTCCAATTCGAAGGGAAGAACCATGAGACAGAGAAAAAAGGCCATGAAGTTGCGACCCCAACCATCACCTCGTGTACGTACCATGTGCTTCGCGCAACCTTCTCAGTAATCGGGTAAAATGGAATCCGAACCTTGCACCTACCATACTTGCTGCGTTGCTGCTTATGTAGCCTGCCACTTTGGCGCACCTACGGCGTCACCGTGAGGAATTAAGACAGAAAACAAGGCTACCAATATCAACGTTACCCTTTGATTCACGGCGGTCAATGGCTCTTTATTACAAGGCTTGCGATCTTTAAAACGAGCAGTGCCAGAAACGAAAGGCCAACGTTGCAAACACGCGTCGACAAGAATTTGAAAAAGCCCGGCCTGCGTTTTAAGACCCGCTCTGTAGGTTCAGTCACGACACCTTCCCCCCCCCCCCCCCCCTCTTCCCGAAAGCCACGGAGAGAATGACGCGGAAACAGGAGACGAGGAAAGGTGATACGGAAGAAAGATTGTTTCACAATGCACAAATCGCGCCCTGCAAGCGAGTCGCTGCGGTGGCTCAGTGATTAGGGCGTTCGTCTACTCATCCAGAGTACCCGGGTTTGAACCCGACCGCGGCGGCCGCGTTTCGATGAAGCTGACACGCCAAGGCGCTCGTGTGCTGTGCGATGTCAGTGCGCGTTAAAGATCCCCACGTGGTCAAATTTTTTCCTGGAGTCCTCCACTACGACCCCTCTTTCTTCCTTTCTTCTCTCAGTCCCTGCTTAATCCCTTTCTTAACAGCGTGGTTCAGGTGTCCGCCGAGATGTGCGCAATTTCCGTTGCCTAAAACCCAATTTTCAATTTTCATTTCCCCGCAAGACACATTTGCGGACCTAGCACCAGTTCTTCTTATGCGCGTCGAGGTTGCAATCGTGTCCACGGACAACATACTGCAACTGCCGACGACCAATGTCCCCAATCAGCTAGGCTGTATATTTGTATTACGGGCAGTCATGAACGCTGTTATGTGTGTAGAATCTTACAACGAAAGTATTCTGTCGATCTTTCAGCGTATTCTCACGTTTGTCCGGAAACAAAAGGCAGATTTATCACTGAGAAGACGGGATCTCAATCTTTCTCCACAACTAGATCTAAACTCGTCCCGTCTACACGAAAACGTAGCCTATGACTTTTTGTTAACAACTGAACGGCGGTGCAGCATAACCTCGAGGATTCACTCAAAATTCAGTCTCTAAGCACTGCAGTTTCCTTGCAATACAGGAGGTTACAGTAACATCCACGTTTAATATTTTGGCATTTTCAAGCTTTTAAAATCTCAGTTCTCGGCAAAAATAGTTGCTTTTTTTTCAGTAAAACACGAAACACTACCTAATAGCTTAACTTCAGTTTGACCTTATAGACCCTTTACGCATTCTTTACTTAAATAACGCAGGATCCGTAAACAAAAATCATTACTTCATAGTATGCTAGCAATGTAGTGACGTAAAAAAGAAAATATAAAACTTTCGTTTGCAGTGCCGAGGTTGGGAAAATCGTCATGCCGTCATTTAATATCAATTAGCATTTGGTTCGTTTTGTGCCGCAGGTAACAGTTCAGTGAGCGACCGAACCTAAAAAATCCAAAAAATTCGATGGGCCAGAGACGGTAGGCAATTTTTTATCGGACAAGCCCTTCATGTAATCACTCACCATGAGCCACATGAGAAATAAAATAAACAAATTCTGTTACAATTTGCCACAGAAGGTTTTTTCAGAAATTTGCATTATCGCCCCCCCCCCCCCCCCCCCCCGGAACTTGATCGCAGTTAATCCAAACAATTTGGACAGAAGACACTGGCTCTTGAAATCATATTGTCATCGAATTTTCCACCCAAGCTCCATCTAGTCATGAGTACACGACATTCAAGCGGTATGTCATGAATTCGCGACAGTGGGCACTAAATGTTCAACCAAATTATGCAGGACTAGTGAGCATAGAGCACGTATGCAACAGCGGATAGCCTAGGACTTATCAGCCCTGCCGGTAAGGGAAGTCATCTCCCCGCTCAGCTGGTACTTGGACCTTCCTTGAATTGATATATGACCTAAAACAAGTTTTTTTAAAGAATCAAATAATATGCGCCCGAGACTCTTCACCTCAGTGCTGAAGTATGCCAAATTGAAAAGTAAATACTTAGGGCGGAAGTAAAACTGGATTGTTATTGGCGAATAAAAATATATGTGCAAAAAACACGAACCTCATATACCAAGTATATGTTTAACAAGGTTGTAGACTTCTTTTATCTCGTGAGAACTGAATTTAATTTCTTTTATTGCTGATGTTTTAAAGGATCTATAAAAATTCATGATGATCGATTCCTCCTTCTTCTTGGTCTGCTCTTCACTGAGATAAACTGCATTGTTTTCGGGTAGATAAGATTATGGGCAATACCTATTTTTGGGGTGCCTTTTATCCTTTCAATTAAAGATCATTGCGAAGAGAAAAATTTGCTTGTTGTTTTATGTTCTACCATGTTCTTGTAAGGCACTGACCTCGTTATTACAGTAGCAGTGGAGCCCGTAGCGCCGTTGACGGTGAAGGATGATTATATAATTCTCCTCTTTTTAGGTGTCAAGATCTTTGCGCGTACTTCCTGCTTGCCCAAGGAGATTCAGGGATTTGCCACAAGCTAGCTTCAATTAACGTTCATCTCGATTTAACTCAAGAAAGCCCCTAAGTCTGGACACATTAGCGTTCCGCAAAGCTTTAGTGACTGCGCAGAGTAGGCAGCGCACCGGCACCGCAAGCCCACACGTTCTTGCGGAATTAAGCGGCTGCGACAAGCCATAGCTGTCTTCGTCACAAGCCCGCTTTCATATGTCCCTCTGCCGCTCGTTGTGACTGCCGTTATGTAAAACGATGCTCAGTAGCTTGAGGAGTCGCTTGAGGAGGTTTTCCTACGAATACCCATTCGGCAGATTAGATAACACACATTTATCACCAAATGTTCCACTGTTTATTATTTGTTACTATCACGAGTACTTCGCACAGACATTAACTTTCTGCGGAGGACAAAAAAAGACGAATACCTTCCGCTACCCTCACAGCACTCCTTGCATCAGCACCATTAAAATAAATGTCTTTCTCTCTGCCAAACGAACACAAAGAGAGGTACAAAAATCGAAACACTCAAATTGTATCAAGAACTTAAAGAAATTAAAAACGCTAAGCTCCTTAACACCATTAATTCAGTGAAAGGGTTTTCCCTGAAACGCCGTTCCCGCCGGTGCTTGACTTAGAGAGCGCACAATCCTCTAGCCCCTGCTTAGCAAGCAGCGGTGCCATGATAATCCAGGCATGGCAAGGGAACAGCCAAGCCGATTGCTTCTCCTTTACGCTTGCTATACTCCGGATCATACGCTGCGTTCATCTGGCTCCGGCATGAAGTTTGACCGCGGACAATTCTGTCGCACGTACGGCTTGAATTTCGCCGTTGTCGACGCATTTTGTCTCGTTCATTAGAACGCTGCATTTTGGTTGCTGACTGCAGTTGTTTCGATGATCTCGCATTTGCCATATCAAAGGAACTGCATGCACCGGCGTGGCCCCAGGCATGAGCCGCGAAGAAGACAAATACAAAGCGGCAATTAGCACGGGAGGTTCGCTCGGCCTAGTCAAAAATGATTAAGAGCCCCGCCCCGGTTGACCTCCGTCCAGAGCCGAAAAAAAGAGCCCAAGAGAATGAGGTGTGCTGGTCACATGTTTGAACTGGTTATGTGTTTAGAGATCAACAAGGCCCGACAAGGCTGAGCTGTCCATAACAGCTCTTCGCTGAAAAATTAGTCGAGTTATCCTAGGTACCAGAAAAGCTAAAATTCAGACTTATCTGCGCTCAACTTCTGCACCATGAAATTTTTTTTTTATGCCTGGAAATGGGACAAGGCAACCGGAAAATGTTCTTCCGTCGACACACAAATGAAACAGATCGAACAAGCCGAGCGTTTTCCAGAAATGAGTAATTTTAATTTGTAAGCGCCGCTGGTGAACTCTCCAACCAAAGTTGCATTTCTTCTTTGGCTGGATTTTTAAACTGTCTCCCGTAATATAAGTCTATAATTCAACCAGCTGTGTCGTGTCAGTCGAGATCACAACTTAGAAAAACAAACAAACAAGAAGTACGACAGAAATTGCAGGCGATGTCTGTCGCGTGCACATCACGACAGGTCTATGCGCAATTCGGCCTGTAACATCTGCAGTCCAGTGTCGCAGGCACATCATACCGCATTAATCGCTTCACTTTACATGTCCTTGTCACGACACGTAGCAAGGGACAGTATTCACTATGGTCGGTAAGAATAATGACGAGTATTCAATTACGGAACCTGTGAATGTCTGTTGAAAGGACTAACATAACGCAACGTAAGCAGAGGTGACAATTTGGCGAACCAACCAGAAAATCTATGCAACCACCATAACCTATACAGAAAAATTCAGTTGTCTTATTGCGGAATGTACTAAGTAAAGATTGATTAACCCAGATGCCAGCACTTACGCTGCCATAACGGTTCGCAGATTTTATGACAAGGCATGGTTGCTCGAACCTAAAGTCATATTTGCTCACATTGGCGCTATCTACTGCGCATTTGCATGCAGGATAATGAGTGTTATTTGTGTATGCTAATGTGCTGCTTATATTAGTCCTCACTTGTAACCCGCAAAAAGAACGCCAGAATTGAGACGTCAGCCTCACGATTTCCATCTCGTAACGAGATGGGTGTGTATGCCAGCTACGCGTCATTCGTGAGCGCCTGCGACGCATTTGCATGAACACCAACACGTGCTAGAATAGAGAGAACTGAAACACAAAGATAAAAAAGAGAAGAGCCGACGGTATCCCCTCGAACAGTTTTGTCTCGCGGCATCAGAAATTGTTTCTTATGGACAGCTTCATCTTCAGTTCTAAAGTTATGCACTAATCGCATGAGTGCATTCTGCTTTCCATGCAATCTTAATGTTTGTTTTTAGCAGTGCATTCACATGCATATTTTTTAACACCAGCCAAATGAATGCGCATATCTGCGTCTGCATTTTGCCCTTATATATAACTACAGGCTTTTACTTCGCTGCTGCAGAATACAGGCAATAACAGTTGATGTCAGAAACTTCATTTTGCTGGCTAGGGGCTAAGAATACATCCAAATTTTGTTAGGTGCATGGTGCTTTCAGCAGGACCGTAAGAGCATTACCTCTAACCACAACCACAAAGTTTTGCGGGATTTTCAGCGAAAGCAGCAATTAATAAAGGCAAGAGCGAATGTTAGGAGGAAACGCCGGCGTTGCTTTAACATTCTTTATTACCAATCTAACGATGATAAAACACTAAAGAATCAAAAAAGAAATGTGTGAAATTAGGAGGATGTGACAGGTAACTGGAACAGAGGGCGCCGCTATAAGTGTGCTATAATGCTGGGAAGGAAACAGCGCCAAAATTTGTAAAGGGCAGTTGCATTCTGACCAGCTGAGTAACTTATAAACAGCCCTGGGGAACAAAGCAAAAATAAAAGAAACATTTCGTGAAATATAGCGTGGAGACAAAAATGAACAGTTACAAGCTCAATGTAATCACAAGAAGCAAAAAATACATGCACAGCATGAACCGGCCTCTATTACCTCCTCTATCTGTTACAAATTTTGTGTGAAATCCAGGACATACAGAAAAAAAAGAAAAATTACAGCTCCTTTGGCGACATGGAATTGATGAGAAAATATTCTACGTCTGCTGGCAGCCCTGTTTGAAATGTGGAAAAAGCAAAATAGAGAGGGGTTGGCTGTTAGAGAACTGCCTGTTTCATGTTTCCTCCCTGCTTTGAAAAATGACGCTTTCGGGTAGACCGCGAACGCACTGGCCTTCAGCTCAAAACAAGCCAAGCCGCCCGTAAGGCTGGATACATTTTACCTGCCGCCAATGTCTATAACATTTCTTATCACACCGAACTACGGTGCGACGAAGCGGAAGTCATATGTTATGTGCCCAAAAAGAAACCAATAAAACCTAAAATCGCGCACAGTGCTGCACTCGACTCCTGACTCGTATCTCCGTTGAGTTGCGCCAGCGAGAGAAATGTATCAGAGCTATAAACTGTGCGCCTGGCTTGTTTGCGGCTTTCCTGTTTTTCCCGTACCCCTCTGTGCTGCTCTGCCGACTCAAAGAAATTGTGAAACGTTACGATTTTCAGTATAGCGAAGGGACAGCGTAGCTGAGGGGGATATTGCTCATTGAAAGAAGCGATAAGCGCCTTTGGTCCCCGATTGCAAGTGCGACGTGCAAAGGCTGAACTGACTGAAGTGAACCACACGCGAACTCCAGTTGCCGGGTGCCATCTCAACAGTTCGAGCCACTTTTCCTCACGCTTCATCTTTTTGTTGCCCCTTTTCACATCCGTCTGCGTCTTCTTCCTCACCCTCTACGAAGCCTCAACGCTGGTCGAAACAAAACCAGAGACGGCGCCGCAAGCAGCGGCTGAAAAGTTCAAAACGGCCGTCGTAATTATGTAGTTAACGCAGCAAGCCTTTTCGCATTCCTGTCAACGCGTTTTTGCAGTGTTGGTCATTTGTTTTAAACGCCGCTCGTTTTATCGATTGAATGATTAGCGTTTGACAGATCGAAAGTAATTTTTTCAAAACCAAATGAAATACGCATAGTGTATCTGCACCCGACACAAATATGAACAGTGATGTACAAAAACTGATTACAGCACGGATAAAACGCTTGCGGACCCAAATCGAATATGAAAAGAATGCTTTTACTAATATCCGCTGCTGGCTTGATTATTAGTACAAAACAAATAACCGTGTCAAACCGTCGCGGAGGAGCTGGGATGCACCGGTACCGCTCTCTGATTTGTGAAGTGACAGCATATCGGTTAAAAGACTCACCACTGATCTCAACTAAGCGTTGTACATATCGGAAAATTACCTTTTGCTTCTGATAAAGACAGTAATCTACCGACACATCTCAATGGTTGAGGAGAGCCAGAGCTATGCATGAGCCATGGTGTCAGATATTAGATCTCTAAGCAGGTTTGCTAAATTCACTTGAGCCCTGCCGCGTCGTAGAGTAATGGAGGTCATGCATGAGCATTACGAACGCTGAAACTCGATTGAAGCGCGTCACTGCGATAAACTCTGTGCCACAATAGTCATCGATTAAAATTACTGCCTGTCTTTATTTTAGCGTCACGCCAATTATTCGAGAATAATATTCGAAAACGTTGTAAAATATTCTGTTCGTTTTGAATCGTTTTGAACATTTACTATTTGTTCGTTCCACGAAATCAATAAGAGGTATTCGATTCGCTATTAAAAATTTTCAATGTTCCCACAACCCTACTAAGTAAATCCTTGCTATCAGTGAACAATATGTGAACTGCACCAGGGAATAGTAGGAGGAGAATAAGAGGATTGGAAATTAGCTGGTACATGCAACCAGTTTGCTAGCCTACATTCGAGGAACTAGTGAGATATAAAGGGGAGAAAAAATGGGAACCTGAGAGGGAATTTATAAAGCAAATACCGTGCGACCAACTCATGTCTTATCTTGACGCCCGACGCCCTCAGAACCGGCTGGGTTCGTTTATGGGGCTTACCCACCTGGGGTTCTTTGACGTGCACTTACATCGCACAGTACACGGGCCTCTCGCATTGTGCCTCCATTGAAATGTGAGCGCCACGCTCGAAATCAAACCCGCATCTTTCATTTAAGCAGCCGGCCACCATAGCTAATCAGCCACAGAAGCGGAAAAGGGACCAGCCAGTGGTTAGCACGCCTTCAACGCCGACAATCGCCACGGCCACTTTCGGATAAACTCCATATGCGTCAAATGGGCTTAGATCAAGACGCTCCAGCACACATCTTAGGAACTGCCGCTCTGCACTGTGTGCATGGCATGTACAAAGAAAACGTGCAGGGATCTCGCCGATATTTTGCTGAGCACCATAGCAAGGAGGGTAATAATAAGAGCTGAAGGTCATGATCGAGAGACTGTAGACGTCGGCTCGAAAACTGGCCGGAATTGCACGGCTTCGCGAAAGCGTTATCTTTCGTACGAGTTTTCGAACCAGTCGTTGCATCCAGTCTTCAAATACGATCAACACGCAATTTTAGGACGCTGTGGTAAGTTCACGCCGCCTCTTCGCTGTGTTGACTGCGATGAAGCAGTGTCCTATTAGCCATTGGTAGACAATATGCTGTACTTAATTGACAGCAGATGAATTAACCTCTAGAATTTTAGGGACTAGTTGTTCATGAAACCTGCGCTGAATACAAGCTTGTGATTGATGGACTGCTCCTTTTCAGTCGGTGAAAATAGACCACTGCTGGGCACTTTTTGGCGGCTGAAAGGACAGTTAAGTTCGACACCCATTGATGTAGTCCAGCGTTTGGTTTTGCTCCTCATCGAGATTTATAATCACGCCCATTTATTTCGTAGTGGGAGAGTGCTGAAGAAAAGAACCGCTGGAGCGCTCGTCTGGGCTTTTAACAATTGGCAGAAAAAAAATAGTAACAACACGGGCCGCATGCGACATTTTGCTGCTTGCAGGCAATGTAGTAGCCATGAACGTAATAAGTAAGTCAGTAAAGTCAACCTGCCTACAGTGGCGAATTGATTATTGCGAATTTTTTCTTTTCAACCATGCATAAACAGTCTTTGATTCTGATACTTATCTCTGTTCATTGTAATATATTTCAGTGTGTCATTTAGCAGTAGACAGTCGCGCACAAACTCGCCTTTTACCAACAGCTGTTACAATAGTAGTACTAACTACCTAAACGCAGGAAAACGCACGTCATACAAAGGGCTGTGCAGATGCGGAGTTCCCTTTAAAAAAGGATTCAGTTATTTCGAATTGCATAACAAAATTGGATAATTACAACGAAAGTTTAAGAAAGTGAAAAGGGTTGAACAGAACGTTCAGAAATCTGTCGACGTGGAACCGTCCTGTAACACTTAGCAGCTTTTTATCGACAGGGTGTTCAACAATGGCAGGCTTCTGGATCGGGCTTTCATCAAGCACTCACGAAACTGAAGCCGCCAATGCAGCATATTACTTATGCGAAACCCCCCTAGGGACTTTTTAATGCTCAATAATAGAACATGATTCTCGATACAGATTACAGGAAAAGTTGTTGACGAAATTATACTGTCCCAGACGAAAATGAACATGGCGGCGGTTTCCGTGGTTTTCAGGAAACAAAGCAGCACGCCAGGCGCTGATTGCCAATAACGCTACATAAACTGCCTAAGGGTATGTTTATCATTACCAACTAATCCTCTGGAGGCTCAGAGCTCGAACAGGAGAGCATGGGTAACGTCTCTCTCCAACTGCGTCGAAAGATAGGAAAAAATGCTAACATTCCACGAATGGAGCGTCATACGGACAATTACTTTCGAGCTACAAGGCTCCAATAGTATCGGTGAGTTCCGTAGCCTCCTGCTCGTTGTCGAACTCCTGCACGACGAAGGACGCGATTGCCGAGAGGTTATCTTCCGGCACGGTGAAGGCAGTGGTGGGCCTTTCGGTGACGATGCCAGTGCCGAAGCGTTCCTTGTCCTTCTGGCGCCACACGTGAAGCAGGTAGGCCACGCACAGGGTCATAATCACGATGACGACGCACTTGCTGATGTCCCGGATCATGTCTCGCCTGCGAATGCGGTAGAACGTTAGAAACTGCAAGGCGACCTGCTCACATGAGCTGGAAGGAAACGACCCCTTTGGAGCTTAGCACCCGAGATTACACTGTGGATCTGGAATGTTTATCCCATTCCATTGTCTGCGAAATTGATAACTAGTCGGTTGCGAGCACATAAATGGTTTTACAAGTATGATTTTGACCCTAGCAATAGAACTGCGGTTGGCCGTGCTGTGAGCCATATGGCTTACTAAAACTCGACGGTTCCAGCTGCACCGCGTGCCTATTATGAGCATGAGGACTGGCATTGCCCTTAGGCCGGACAGTTGTCGGCAAATGACTTTTAGTAAACATATACAATCAACGCATCGCTCACTTCGCCAATGATAGCCCGTTGATTGACCATGTGTGACACGAGAAAGTTTCAGGCAGTATCTAATTGCTGAAACATTTTATTGGCAATGCCTTTATATTGAAACGAGTGCTTCGTTATAATTTTTATGGTATGAGAAACCCACATAATGTGAATAGTTTGAATACATTCATAGCTTGCACCATTATATAAAAAAACTAGCAAAATTTACACCGTTGTGTTAGGATGTAAAGACGGGGCACAAAAACACTTCGAAGAACTTCTTGTGCCCCACGCTATAAACAATGACCACAGCGCAATAAGAAACGAAAAAAAAAAAACCCAACTAAACAGGCACCGTGGGATGCAAGATTAGGGCTGCGTCGGAAATACTTAAACAGAGCAGTTTACACCTCCTATCACACGTATTCAGCGCACAAATTTATAGAAGCTTAGCTGTTATATATCAAGACATAGTGCTCAAAAATTTCAATAGAAGGGTTTGTGGGGAGGCATCACTTGAACCGTTTAATCAAATTGTTTATGAATACCAACAATGTACGCTGAGGTGAAGTTGACAAGAATCGAAACTATTAGCAATACTGAGCTCGTAAGCATATTTTAATTAAGCCTTATTGGCTCTTTAAAGCGGGCCTAACATCCTGCCTACCGTCGACGCCACCGTAAAGGGATTCCTCCGGATCTCATTAAGAGGATAGGACAGAGAAGGCACCACCCACTATCCCCCTGTTCGCCCTGCATCCCACTGCACTGAAAATAGCCCCACCGAGTTACGTGGGGGTCGCTATTGAAGCCGATATTCGGTGCTAGCTGGAAATCAGTTTTTTCAGCGCAAAATTTGGCCTGAAACGCTCGTGACGCCACTGTCATAAATGAAAAACAATAAAGCAAAAAAAATCGCCGTACCTTTCTTTAAAACCAGCAGTCATGAAATGAATGGGAGTTGAAAGGAGACAGCTTGACATTGAGAGAGGATTGTCTAAAATAGAAACTTAGAAAAAATTGAAGTCGACCTGCCTCAATATAGCACTGTACAGATATAAAAAAGGTACAGATATCGCCATCACGGGTTATTGTCACAAGAACACTGCAATAGCATTACGAAATTTTATTCACGCGTATCTTCAAAGACTAGGCTTCACCAAAAATCACTCCCTACACTGCTCATGGAGTACTTTTTGGTCTGGCGTCACAAGTCTGAACAAGTGGTAGGGAAAAAAATGCTTCGTTGTCAATTCCAATTCCTCAGCATTAAATTATTCAATCGTTGCAAAACTAACATTAGCATACCATTAAGATCTATAGAATCAAATTTTAGCAAGAAGGAAAATCGTATGACGTTGTTCTCAGTGACGCTTGAACGTTGAATAGAAGGTGATGAAGCAATAAAGAGACGTACGAAAAAATGACACCAACATAAGAAACAGAATTCGCTCGTGTGAACAGCAATATTATTAACCTGAACAACTAAATGCCCGCAAAATACTGTGTTTATTTGCCCATTTTTGACCAAAAAAAAACGAAGGCTGTCTCCTTGTGTTTTTGAATCCAATAGAAAGGTTCATAAACCCGACTAGACAAATATTTCTGGATTCAACCCTTCCGGCTTCTCTGAACAGCAGATTGAGGATGAAGGAACCAAAAGGTGTAAAGCAAGCAGCGCCGCAGTTGAAAGTGTGGCCATGAATTCAATAAACGGTGTAGTAGGACATGTTTACCTTAGTCATTTGCATTAGGCATAGCTACATTGATCAGTTGTTTAGAGAACAGGCGAGTGGCAGGACGAACAGCCAGGAAAATATTGACCAGCACCCAATCAAGCTTCGATCTCAAAAATCTCAATAGCCCACAAACTCAAGCGATAGAAGCGCTTACAAGCTCAAAAACTTCACATGGTCTCAATTGCATTGTTCTCTTAAGCACGCCTGCCTGCGGTCCGCAACTTTTTTGATTAAAAGCCTAAGAGCACGAGAAGCAGGGCCTAGGTTAGAAGCATTTTTTCTAAAGCAATTTTGGTGCCATTAGCCAGAATTTGAACTCGCTAGCTAATCCCTGCAGAGAGCTAGGCGACACAATCTACAGAAAGAAAACACTTTCAGAACAGGGATGAGATGGAAATGCGTTATATTAACAGGACTCGCCTCGGCTACGGGAGGTACTGGGTTCGACTCCCACGGCCGCCGGTTACCCACCGGTCATCCCAAAATGGGTACAAGCCATTCCCCTGCCTGGTGCTCAGCTTCTCGGGGTGAATGGCTTGGAAAAGGAGCCCGCGCCTTCAAATACCAACAATGTGTGAGCAGGGAACAGGCACTTCGGCGGCTCTTACAAATATTTAGGTATTTTATTTGAATCAGACATGCACTGAAAAACACACATCAAGCACCTTTGTTCGAATCTCGCATGCTTTCTACGTTCTACTTAAAGCTCGTGAGTGTTTCGCATATCCCATTATACGCAATCTTTACTTTTCCTTCTTTCATAGTCATCTAACTTACTGCATTGAGTCTTGGGGTGCACTTTCATAACTTATCTCGAACCTGTAATCCGTCTGCGAAAACGTGCTATACGAATTATTACATTTTCAAGTCGCGGTCAATACAGTAGATCCTTGTATAATTCTGTCCATGTGCTGGCGTTAAATGCATTCTAAGAATTAAAAATTGGACACACTATGCATAGAATCTTAAGAGAGTAATGATCCCCTTCCCATAGCTTTGTTTCAACTCTCATTACGAAGTACAAGAGCTGCAACTAATCATAACTTTAACCTGCCTCCATCTCCTATTGTGCACGATAAGAGGCTCATAGAATAGAGCGGAACGTTGATCTGAAATTCTTTGCCAGTACGCATCAAGCAAGCCTATAACTTTAGGACTGCTCTAAGGAAATACCTTTTTGAAAACTATTGTGATGTTTAAATCAAACTGTGACTCAGTATTATTGCATTGCCTATGATGTGTGAGTCAAGATTCATTTTTGTATTTGTTAATTACTTTCCTCCTCTGCTGTGTTTGAATTTGCATCATATTCCATCACTGAACCCCTTACTAGTCAATGGCTATGGGTCCAGCAACTGTTTTGTATTTTTTAAAGAAACATAAAAAAACAAAAATTGAAAAGAAAAACCATGAAATCATACCTGATGGTCTGAGTAAAGTCTTGGCATTGCTAAGGGCTTCCTCTCCTCAGTTATCGACCGGTAACTTATATCGGTAACTCATACTTGTATAAGGCTCCGTGATCGTCAACTTTAAGTGAAAGCCGCTGTGCTTTAACCATAAAGTACTATGTAATAAAACCTATAAATGGAGCGCTAAGCATAAACACCTATGGTTTACACACTAAGACATTACTTCGCTAAGAAATCACAGCAGCGAACGCAATCGGAATTTTGAAGTTTCGCTCATTCACAAAACTCAGAGGTGACAGAATTTTATTGCTTTTAATTTACTCTCCTGGGCAGCTTTTTTAAGGCAAGAAGGAAAGCTTTTTGGTAAGCAGTATTTCCTTCTTCAGAAATATCTATGTTTGTCGGTCATGAATATGCACGGCAACTCGCAACATCTCAAATAGTATATTGTTAGTAAAAACGGCTCATGGCAGCCATGCATGCATTTTACTCATTTTGTGTTTATATGGTTCGAATTCTTTGAATATAAAACGCTTTCTGTGTGATTAGAAAACAGTAATTAATTGGCATTGACGCTTCTATTAGCGCCCAGGCGTTATTCATATACGGCAGAATGCAAGCAGTAATGAAGGCTGCGATCTGGGCGAGTTGGTATTCATTCATGTGAAAGAGCGCGCTTGTGTTTCTTCTGTCTTTTTGTTTCTCGTGTGTTCTTCCCGCAATGCTTTAACCATTAATGTATGCAGAGTGCCAAGCGCTCACCGTGCTAGGTAGGCTTCAAATTCTGTGGTGCTCATGTAGATGCCCTCCTCCTCCTCCTCTTCGTCTTCCTCTTCCTCCTTCCCCTCACCTCCTTCTTCCTTCGCTTCCTCTGCCTCCTTCTTGCCCTTCTTCGGCTTCTCCTCCTCCTCGCTGCCTTCGTCCTCCGCACTGTCCTTCTTCTTGGTGGTGTCTGTCTCGGTTCCGGACACGGGGGAGCCCGATTCGGAGGACGACGCCGAAGGTGGCTTCGGGGCCGTCTTGGAGGCCGGCGTCGAAGACGCCTTCGAATCCGTCTTGGCCCCCGCCGCCGGAGTAGCCTTCTTTGCCGGCGCATTCTGCGGCGCCTTTGAGGCCGGTTTCGGGGCCGATTTCGATGCCGGTTTCGGTGGAACTTTCGAGACCGCCTTGGACAAGGTTTTTCCTTTCAATCCATCTTCAGGACCAGGTTTCTTCACGCCACTCTTTCCACCTGGAAGACCGAAATGATAGCACACAATAAGTGTATGTAACTTCGTCTTGTCTAAGGCTTTAAAAACACTAAATTTTTAATCTAGTGTTTTCCTTCATTAACCAGGTGTCCAGTTGGCCACTATTTCTATGAGACACCTAGATGCGTTTTTCTTTCTTCACCATGTCAAATCAGCTCCAGCTTACGTTGTGTTTTGTGAAATAATAATGTTGTCAGGATTTGCACGCTCTTTTTGATCAACTGGCATTGCGCAAAACGGCCTCTTTTCAACCATTGTTTTCAATGGAAATTATTATCGGGTGGCTTGAAGATGGCTCTCTCTGTCTATGAATTCAAAACGTGTATGAACGTGTCCTTCCCGTTTATCCTTGAACACTTCTGTCAGGAACTTGTAACAACAAACCAATTCAGATTATGAATATGTCTCGAACGCCGAAGCCCACAATACTAGACATACCACTGAGATCGTGTATGCCCTCAACATAGCGTGTTGCGTTATCACGCTTTGCTAGAATTCGTTCACAAATACATTGTGCAACGAATGGCGAAGCGCTTTACAACCAGCTAATGAATCTACACTGCGCAGGTTCGTTACCGTAATTACTCAGCTTTGCAGTTTCCTCTTTTCTTCAAGGGAACATTCATTACCATTTCCTGCCTTTGACTGTCCGTTCCGAAGCCAAACACCCTCGGCGAATTCCACCGGACCTTTAGGTCCGCGCAACATAGCCAAGTAGGAGATAGATCTGATGGAGCAGACGTGTTGCCGAGGAAGGTGACGGGGGCAAAGCGAACTTATTAATGCGAAACCATTATATGCCTCATGCGAAGGAAAACCCGTCATTGGAAGTTGTCTGGAGGAGTTGTCCGCAAAGTGTGTCCGCAGGAAGGGGTACCTTTAACGTAACCTCCTTTCAAAAACGAAAGTCTTCGGTATTCAGATTCGAATCCAGGCCATCTGCGTGCCAGGTGGCGCGCAGTGCATATGCAACGAAGGGTCGTTGGTTCAAGCATGTTAGAGGAGCATGAAGTGAACGCGTTGCAATGTCTATGATAGTAAAGTGTGTTGGAATGTATACCAAAGTTAGATAACGATGATTTGCAAACAATGTTGCTGACGTCATCCAAGCGTCACGTGAGAACGACGACTTGCAAAAAAAAGTTTCACGTTTCGCATTTTTCCAATGTAGCAGACTGCAGCGCTCTCAGAGTTTTTTTCTTCCCTCTTACTTTTGGCGTTGATTGCGCAGGCAATTCCAGAGGAATTCAGCCGTATGCTGCGTTGTGCGTTGAAAGCTATGCCATCGCCTCCAACCCGATGATGCAAGGCCGAACCACAGAAAGCGAAAACTGCGACGCACAGCTTTGAAGAATCTGACTTCTCTCGAGCATTTCGACTGGAGTTTTTTCGAAGCCCGTATCGAATGGCCAACACAAGGTCCAAGCACTCCAAACATGGAAGAAACATCTCGGGGGAGGTGTTAATGTTTCGCAAGCAAGATATTCTGGGCATAGCAGTGGAAGGCCGCAAATGCTAAAGCTCGAGAAGATGCTATGATTACTATGATGCTATGACTCCTGGAGACGATTACCAGAGAAGATGATGTGAGTACTGGAGACAAGTCGGATTCTACAACGCTTGGCTTCGAAATTTTGTTTTCAACGGTTTGGTTTTGTGTAACTGGGATGGAGGCGACGGCGTGGCTTTCAATGCACAGCGCAGCAGGCGGCTGGATTCCTCTGGAATTGCCTGCGCAATACACTCTAAGAGAAAGGCAGATGGTGGCGTTGTCCTGGCCGCCTTCCCTGGCAAGTTGTCAGCCCCATAGTGAATTTTACCTCTCTTTGTTGTCGCGTACCTGTTTTGTGTCTTAAGTGCGTTTTCTCTGTTTTACTGTGTTGCCAACTGGCCTACGACTATACACCCTTAAAATAGGCGGGGACGTGCTGAAATCATTGTGAACACTGAAGCGCTGGCAGACGACGGACGAAAGAAGGACGAGACACACCGTCCTCCTTTCGTCCGTCGTCTGCCAGCGCTTCAGTGTTCACAATGTTGAACCAACTCGCTCAGCAACACACCCTGTTGAAATCATTGGCAGTAGAAACCTCTCTCACTAAACGGTTTCTACATTTGGTCCGTCGATATGGCTTTCCGCCGCTAAGCACGATGTAACGCTATCGAATCTTAGTAGTGGCGGTTGCTTCATCATGAACTAATCATGCGCAACCTGGGCATATTTGTTATGGTGTAAATAGTTTTTGTGTATATTACCTCTTCCCCTATCCTCTATTCCTGCCCCCCCCCCCCCCCTACCTCTTTCACTTCATTTCTCCATTCTGCCTGCACTATCCTTTATTTCCGCGGCCCCAGCTCAGGTGCTTCAGTATGAATGGCATATGGCGGGGCTAGCAAAAATCTTTTCCTTCCTTTTTATTATTATTTTAATAAACCACGTACTACTACTAATACCACTACTACTACTACTAGTGGCGGCCTCATTTTTAAGCAAGCAAAATGCGTGAATCCACCCGCGAGCTGCGGGACAGCTGTGCCCGTCAAAGTCCCAGCCGTTCGATATTTAATGCGAAACCATCCACTTCTCAACCCCCTTTCACTGGCTGCTCTACCTCTTCTCCCAGGGCGCCGTTATGACGTCCATTTTAGGACTGTTATTTATTAGAACAAGTTATAATAAATTTTTATCATTATACCTACTTCGCAAGACGCGATACCTACCGGCCGGCTTCGAAGACGCAGTCGACTTGGTCGAGGCCGACTTGTTGGTGGCGGTTGATTTGGCGGATTTCTTGGCACCTGATTTGCCGAAGCCTTCCTTACTGCCGGCTCTAGAGGCCGCCTTGGAAAGAGCCCTGGACGCAGAAGCCTTGGTGGCCGTGGCTGTTGCCTTGGGCCAGAGCATGCGGCCCGCTTCCCCTTTCTGTGTGGTCCTGCACGTATTGGCCGAATGCGCGCACAAGCGATTATGAGATTTTCCGTCGTACCGGTTGCAAAACCGCCCATTGGTCTATTGATCAAAATCGCTGCTAAACGCCGCAGTGCTTGAGTGGTTATGGCGCTGGGCTGCTGACCCGTAAGACGCGGGTGCGATACAGTATGATCCCAGGCCATGGCGGTAGCATTTTAATGAAGACAAAGTGCCAGAGGCTCGTGTACTGCATCACGTCAGTGGACGTTTAAGATCCCCAGGTGGTTTTTTGATTTATTGACAGTTTTAATTTCCACCAGAAAAGACGTTTTTCCCTGCCCCGGCACGCAGGCCTGGGAGACGGGGAGTTGCGCGTCTGCGGTCAGAGGCTGGCTGCCAGTCCTTGACTGGTAGCGGCCTCTTCCGCCAGATGGATGGTGTTGCACGGGAGCTCAGGGGCCGAAATCGGTGGAGCCCATGAAAGGCACGTACGCTCCCTCAGACGCGCCATTTGATTCCCGCAGGTGGCTGAAATTACTCCGCAGCCCTCCACTGCGGCACCTCATTTTCTTTCTTCTTTCACTCCCACTTCTCCCTTTCCTTACGGCGCCGTTTGGGTTTCCATCGAGATGTGTGACAATTACTGCGCCATTTCCTTTCCTCAAAGACCAATTTCAGTTTTTTTTTAACGAAACCTATATGTACAGTCTGCACTTCAGATCCCACATGAAATATTCTAGAGGACAATAGGTGACCATTCATGAAGTCGTTTGTTAGGAATGAGGTCAATTGTAAAGCCAGTTGGGTGCAGACATTACTCAGCGCGTGCAATAATTTATCCCGCAAAATGTATTCGATAGTGCCCTTTCCGCTCTTATGCACAAAAAATGCAATTATGATAGGAAGGTAGTTTTGTCATACCGCTGTGTCATTTTGCTGGGTGCCCTGCTTGGCATTTTGCTGGGGGCCTTGCTGGGAGCCTTGCTAGCAACCTTGCTGGCAGCCTTGCTCGAACTCCTCACCGGAGCACTGCTTGAAGCCTTGGTTGGAGCCTTGCTCAAAGCCTTGCTAGGAGCCTTGCTCGGGGCCTTGCTCGCGATCTTGCTTGGGGATTTGCTCGGAGCTTTGCTCGGGGCCTTACTCTGAGCTTTGCTCGTACTCTTGATCGGAGCATTGCTCGAAGCCTTGCCAATGGCCTTGCTCGAAGCTTTGCTCGCGGTCTTACTTGGAGCCTTGGGGGAAGCCTTGCTCGCAGTCTTACTTGGAGTCTTGGGGGAAGCCTTGCTCGAAGCCTTGCCGGAGTCTTGGCTGCCACCCTTGCCCGCATTTTTCTTATCCTTTGCCATTTCAGATTGGACCGTTCTAACTGCTCAGGCGCCTCCGCAATCCTCTTCTTCTTCTGTCTCGTGAGCATCGGGGACTAGATCCCGTGCAAAGCTGATGGCTTCGTCTTCTACAGCGGAACACGAAACAAAATACACATGCACGGCCAGCAAAATTTCTGTTTTATTGCGGCGGCAAGCATGCCTTTAAAACTCCCCCTCCACCCTCCAACTCACCGTTCAACGAGCAGTTTGCAAGGAATGTTTGTACCGATTTCGTATTAGCTGTCGTAGCTTTTCTCTAAAAGCAACCCAGTGAAGCCGTGAAAATACGATGCCTAGTGCCGATGGTACAGCATGCTGAAGCAGATGTTAGAGTCAGCTAAAGAAGGAAGTCAGTCTCTATTGGCTTACACTATAAAACCAGATAAACAATTAATAAAAAAAAGACGTGAGAGGACACTTATGTCTGCATTTATTCGTTGACTTCACTTGTTTAAATTTAAATTCACCCTCAGTTTCATTTTTTGTTTAAGATTTAAAGTTCTCACCTGAGGAAGTTGAATAAATATCGAAGAAATAAATGAAAGAGATGAATAAAATGCCTTTTTTCTGGTTTGCGAATGAACGGTCGCACAGCAGTAACGATAGACTACACACTACGCATGCTGCACCGGGAAGAGGTAGGAAATTCCCTCATTGTAGGACAAAGCCCCTTTAAAGCAGATCATCACCAAAACATATTTAATTAATTGAGCAGTTACAAGATCCTTGTTATGAAATCATTTGAATTGATGTTTAAGTTTTCCTGTATTTAGGGTAGTTTAGGCTACAATAACGAACGTTTGTCGCTTTATTTGTCGGATTGAGCTTCAAGGGAGGTTCATGTGAGTTAGCATTAAAAAACCGCCATTGCGAGAGTCCATGTACCTGTCTAAGCCTCATCTCTAGTCCCTACTCTCTTTGTAAACTGACAAAGAAAAATTTGTTCCCCCTCCATTAAGATTTTTTGGCTTCTTTTTTAGAAGAAGGGATAAGGACACTTGTACTGCCCCACACAGCTCGAAACCCTGAGTTAGCCCTTCTTCGGGTCCAAGGTCCAAATAGAGACACGACTACAGACGGAATGCACTAGAAATCATCTACACTTTACCCACATAGCCCCCATGGCTGCGAGTCGCTTTGGTAAAACTGTCTTCGATCACGGGATCAAGCTTCCTAGTCGCCGTCAGTCGTTTGCATCAACATGCACCAAGCACCCTGACCATGCCCTTTTCATGCAACTATGGATGCCGTGAGCATTCCGAAGGCGTCCGGAGGGTAACGCTGTACACCAGCTGTACCGGACAGCTGTACTGTCGGGATTTCGAGTAAACTGCATCCTTGACCCCTTCAGCGGCACCTAGCGTTGATACAGCCTTGGGGGGTACCGCTTTCATCTGCAGTCATGCCAGCCTTCTCGTTTCGATAATTCGTGGTCCTGCTTATTGAAAACGCAGAAAACTGGACTCTGGAATGGAGTGCATTCAAAGCTGTCGACAATACAGCGTTTATGGAGAGAGGCAGAAGGTGCACGAAGGGAACCTGCTCAATCCGCAACTGCCATATCGGGCCAAATATCTCTGTGGGCCTAGTGCACCAGTACAGAATGCTGGAATGATCACAACTGCAATGTAGAAAAGAAAGTGACAGACACGCAAGCATATCGCAGTTGCACATACTCACCCTGGGAACAAAGTATGCGCGATGAAGCCTATGCCGCGGGGCTGAAAAAAAGTAGGAACAGCGAACTACCGACCTTGGCTGCAGCGGAAACAAGATGAGCCGCAGACCGTATGCAGCGTCTGCTGTTCGGGGTTGCCGGACGAGGCTGGCTCTCGAGAACTCCGAGCGCCATTACAACTGAAATCACATGTCGCTGAAGAGCATATCCGCCCCTGAGCGTTCGGCGGGACATGGCGGCTTGGTCGCAGCGTCGTTCGGTATCGGTTTTTGTTCCGCGACACAGAGGGCAGCGGGCTCGCATACCTAAACCCCCTTGAGGCAGCGAGCAAAGCCGGGCATATATGCTGTTTCGTCGCTGGCTCAATAGCTACAGCTAACCTGCCCATTGCGAGCTAAGCCTGAAGCTCTATGCCTCGCGAATCCTGTCTCACCGCGCTTCCATCGCGGAGCAGAAACCCGATGGCGATGGCGCGTGAAACCTCTCCTCTACACGCTGCGTGTTGCTTGCTAATAATTACTGAACGCACGTCGAAGCAGCGCGAGTGAACCTGAAATACGCTCGAACATCCCAGAGCGGCATTCATGGACACGTCACCCTCCCCGCGAGGCTCAGCCTCGCACTCACCTTCGATGCCGACGGCCTGGCTCGGAGATGTATTCCTCAACAGTCGTCGGTCGGTCGCGAGTGCAACGACTCCTACGAGTCTCCCCTGGACGGTGAAGACGACAGCAACCAAGTGACAACGGGCACAAAGTCATGTCTTGAAGCACTGCGAAAATAAGTTCCGCGGTTAGCGGCAACGAAGGAAGAACGGCGCACTGACGGTCGCATTTACGGTCGCATTTTTGCACCCGCCAGTCAGCTGCTTGCGCATGCGCGTTACTGTTGGCTACAGGACTTCTTAGTGACGGTCTGCGCTGCCAGACTTATCAGAGATAGAAAATACCCCTGGGTGCAGAAGCCGGGAACAGTGACATTGCACTTCGTCGCGCGGCTGCTTTCATGGGCCGACGGCGCGCCGTAGCCTTTCCTGCGGCCAGACTTTTTTTCCTTTTGTTGCCATTGTCTGCCTCTGGTCCGTCTAGATGAAGTGATCTCAAAACTGTTTTAGACGTGCTAGATTTACATTGCATGCGCATGCCACAGCTAGGGCGAAATTTTCCATATTCCTCTTATCTCTTGTACTTTAAACAAGAGGACTTAAAGGACAGGAATAATTTTCGTATTCCATCGTTTTAATTCGAAAACCTAATGAGTTCTGACTTCCGCACAGACAACTAAGCACTTTCAGTGACAATAGGAGGCAGTTGCATAACGCAACCACACGGCAAGGCAATGACGGTGGGTCATCCTAAATAACGACCTACCGGAACACTGCTTTGTGTAGAATATGTTATATGTACATTGGAGCGCTTTCTATATGTGAGGATCATCTTCAGAAAATGAATATTTCGGGTTCTTTGGACGAATACAGTTCATTAAAGTGTGAAATACTCATATACGTCTGGGCCAGGCACCTCTTCTTTGGTTATGGATACGAAATGGCTCGGGAACACCGACCTTCCTCCGGCACTGACAAGGTCGCAGAAATCCCTCAGGTAAAAAGCGCCCTAATTAGGCAGCATACGGAGGCCACAGTGCGAGCTAATAAGACGCAACGAGCCGCCGTTTGTACGTTTCCCATAAAGGGATTGGAACACTAGCTAGCTTTGAGTGGAGAGTTGGGCTTGCTTGCCCAAGGATGAATACCGGACTGCAATCTTCAGGGAGCTGGGGTTGCCTCCGGTCGCTTTGCACTGCCTCTATTTAGCGGCGTTGCTTAGAGCGCGTAATCAAGCAGCTTAAGCATGAATTCGACTTTCAGTACGTCTCAAAACATTTATCTCTAACATCCATAGTCGTGCGACGGACGTCTGGTTTCAGCGTGGAACGTCGAAGCATGGTGCAAGGTAGGCAGGGGCGCCTATTTCGGAGCACCGCAATGCCTTTGGCGCAAACCAGTCACACAACATTGACAAGACACACTCAGCGATACCTTGTAACTCCGTCTCCACCCCCCCCCCCCTCACTCGCCCACAATCCTTTGTAGATGGTTTCCTTCTTTCACCACCCTCTTCGCACAAACAATTTGGTCCGTGAGATGCCTTCCTACATGTCTACAAAACGAAAGGCAGAAGCGAGCGTTTGTGTGGAGTTAAGTACCAAACGTAATACTGTCGCGCTGAATTTCGCGCAATATTTGCTCAATTTCAGGGCATTAAAATCTGAAAAGCCAATGCGAGAGAATAGGCTCTAAAGAGAACTGCACGATGTTTGGTTTCTACAATTATGAAAGGAGCCGTTCACTACATCAGAATTTCTTAGTTTCTGCAAGCAGTCATTTCGTTGTCCTCTTTAAGGACATAAAAGAAGTAACTAACAAGCCTGTTGAAAATGACATATTTTCTTGCCTGCGCCATAAGAAATTTCGGTTGACAGAAGACGATAGGCAGACCACTCGGCCGGCATACTGACAGCTGCCAAAAAATCTTCACGCATCTCAAAAAGGAGCAGAAAATGAACTTGGAAGAGCCCTTATTTATGTTGTATTTTGTGTATTACAAATTTTAAGCTTGCTTAATCGCTCGGTAAAGGTTTGACTTACACGACAAATTTTCTTCTTTAATAAACTGAAGCCAAATCACGTACGGGGAATTTATGACTCGAGTCTATTAAAACAACCGCCACAACAGTCAGCACAGCTTTTAGAATATTTGATTTAAGGGTGTTCATTTCTTGTAATAAGGAAGTGTTACTGATCGGCATCATCCCAAGCGCAGCCATACGGCTACAAAGGAAAGCTATACAGCTTTCTTAGAAACTTTGTAGTTACAGAAAAATTCGTGCTGGTCCGAGGTTCGAACCCGGGACCACCGCTTCATCGGAGCAGTCGCTCTGCCAACTGAGCTAACCGGGACGGCAAGTATTATGGCAGGGCGAGAGCGAATTGATCAATAACTCGAAATGGGAACAGTGTTGGTCAAATGTTTTAGGAGAATCCCGAAACGGGGAGTAGATTTGTAATAAGAGAGTATTACTCATTTCTATCCACCCAAGCGCAGCCATGAGCGAACATTATCATCACTAAGTCCATTTGTTTATAAAAAATGGTGCGTGACATTAGAAGCGCAATTTTCTAATCGAACAATCCAGATAAATGGCTACATAATATTGCAACGTTCCTAGCTTTCAGAATGCGCATCTCCAGAAATCCTGTTCGAGCCGATTAATTTTCATTTTTTCTTTCAAGTCATATCGCCGACAGCCCTCTTCTTCTGTTACATCGCTGTCACGCTCCTTCAGGCTCGCTACATAAAGAGCGCCTTTCCCTGCAACAAACTGATGTGCCCATAAGCAGCAATACAAAGTCTAAAGCAAAACAGAGAAGTAAGCTGGTATGTGGTTGGACTTTAAGAATCTCATCTTCCCATTCTGCTATTCATCATTGTCCTCTCCTTCTTTTTCATCGCGTGAATGTTAAAGAGCATCATGTAAATGTAAAAATAACATCAGCGCGTTGATAAACGACTTCCTTGCGTGTGTTCGCGCTTGTTCTCGAATGAAAAATTGTTTTCGAGCTAACTAAAGGGCGCTGTAAAAGCCTCACTTCCCGATGGGCACCTCAACCGTACAGCTAGGGAAGCAATGAAGGATCGAGTGAAAGAAAAGAGAGAAGAGGTGCAATAGCGGAGGGTGCCGGAATAATTGCAGTCACCGTGCTCTGAGACTGCAAGGGAGCCTTTTCAGTTTTGTCAGTATAGAAATGCGAGACGGATCACACCCGGGTCCTCCGGCTCATTAGTTAAGCACCCTCAGCTGTGAGCCGCCGAAGAAGTGTGAATTCTTGAACATTGATGAAATCCGGCCGACTACTTTCCTTAGCATCAGTGCTGAGAGTTCTCTGTCAGGTGGCCGACGTTTTCGGCTTTAACATTTTTCGTTACGCACCTTTCTAGGTCTTGCGGGTATTGGAGCTGCTTGAAAAGCCAGAACCACGACCTATACTACTTTTCGATAGACGTAATTGCAAACCCATAAGTGCGCTGGGATGCATGCAGTACCACTGGAACAAGTTGAGTGCAGCAGGCAATCTTCTTTGTTTATGTGACGCCACTAATCTCACAAATATGGAATGGGAGTTAAGCAACGTTCTTATGCATCATCCGTTTTCTCTAACTCCCAGTGGTTTCTGCCCGACTTAACCTCTCCAGCATCCGCGCCTCCGAGACGACTGACTATCGACTGGCCACAGTTTTGTGCATTGGTATCGCGGTGCGGCGGGGCGCGAAAGGTTAGCCGTCTCTGGGCGGTGTTCTGCGCATTCGCGAGAGAGGGCGCTGACGTGGCGTATACGCTTCTCCCCGTCACCCGTTCGGTCGCTCCCCATTTCCCTTCGCTTTCCGCAGTGGATCCCTACAGCGTTCTCGGTTCCTCATTCGCGTTTCGGACGCACGTGCTGCACGGGTACTTCACGGCGGTGCGCGCGCGAATGAACTCGGCGCGAGCTTCTGCTCTTTGATTTTCTTTTGGAGCACGTGAAAACGCTTGCGAGTTTGTTTTTATGCAAGTGGATGCTAATGATTTGGCTGTGGGGACACTTCTGTGCGTGACTTTTCAGTTTGCCAGAGCGCCGAATTCCATCAGGATTACAAAGTGATGAAGTCGAAAGCTCGTCTGCTGGAGCTACCTTTAATGCGATATTTGGTGGTTGTGATGGTGTTTCTGCTGGGCAGGACAAGCGGGAGTACTGACGACAAGGTGGACCAACATGAAGGTACTGTACTGGAGTGAAATTGTTATTTGTTCGTTGGATGTTTAATGAGCACCAGTTTAATTCTTTTTTAAAGGCCAGCATTTACAAATATTTCTGGAAAGCGGTGATAGTAACAGCTGTCACGTTTTGGTCTTGTTCGTTGTCAGGAATAAGAGGTACAAAAGATTATGCGAGAGATGGAAGACAAAAGTGCACACAAGCAAACAGCATTAATTTCACAAAACATAGTTCCTTTAGTGTTTACGGTTAGAATTAGGTGATTGTGCTTGATACCCATGACTTCATTTGTAAAATTTTACGAGATAGACGCATGAGTAATGGACAGGTGTGTGCGAGAAAAAAACCTGTTCAGAAAAACAAATGTTTACTTCTGAAGATCTCTTGGACAAGTTTACGTCAGCATAATTTGCTGCTGTGGAGAGAAGGATGTCGCAAACAAGGGCAGCTTAATAATTTTTTCTGATCAGAAATGCGTCTCCGGTAAAGTCCCTCTCTACTAGCGTTGTATATATTCTCCTGAAAAAAAAAATATATATCACTGCTGTAGTCATTTGAGAAAAGTTCTTTCTAAGCTATAGAAATAATATAGCGGCTGTTTCAGTAGCGGATTCTCGTCTGACCTGCTTAACGTAGTCGATTTTTTCAATCAAGAAAGTAGCCCCACTTCCAATAAATGAATTCTCTAATTGAACGACCCCTTAGAGTGATGATGGCTTCGCGCTAAGCTCTGAGTTCCTTCAGTGGGTGAAACAGACATAATGCACTGGCGCTTTGATGTTAGCTAAATTGGTAAAGCTGCGTATTATTTTCAAACTCTCACTGGTATTTCTGGTTCAGCGGTGTTCTTCAAAAAACATTTTTAATCACAGTAGAAAAGATCACTTGAAGTAGGTGAAGTAGTGTCTCCTGCTACCGCAGATAGCGGCTGCATTTTTATGAAGGAAAAACGCTAAGGCGCCCGTGTGCTGTGCGATGTCAGTGCACGTTAAAGACCCCAGGTGGTCGAAATTAATCCGGAGCCCTCCATTACGGCACCTATTTCTTCCTTTCTTCTTTCACTCCCTCCCTTATCCCTTCCCATACGGCGCAGTTCAGGTGTCCAACGATATATGAGACAGATACTGCGCCATTTCCTTCCCCCCCCCCCAAAAAAAACAATTATTATTATTATTATTATTATTATTATTATTATTATTATTATTATTATTATTATTATTATTATTATTATTATTATTATTCTCTTCTTGATTATTCTGTTTAGGACATCTACAACACAGAGACATATTATGCTGATTGAATCTTTATAATCCCAGTTCCCCTTCAAATACTCAGGTGACTGTTATTTAGAAATTGATTTCCCATCGCAAACTCCCTCAAGTTCTGCGCTGGCTTCATCCCTGCGTTGGCAACAACGCCACCGCATAGTACGAGTAGCAAATGTTACGGCAGCCACCGCGGTGGCTGGGTGGTCATGGCGCTCGGCTGCTAGGCCGAAAGACGCAGGTTCGATCCTGGCCACAGCAGTACAATTTCGATGGAGGCGAAATTCTAGAGGCCCGTGTGCTGTGCGATGTCATGCACGTTAAAGAACTCCAGGTGGTAGAAATTTCCGGACTCCTTCACTACGCCGTCTCTCACAGTCTGAGTTGCTTTGGGGCGTTGAGCGCCATAGCCCAAACTAAATCAAACAAAATGTTACTGCACGTCAAACTGCTTACCGTCACTAAAATCTCTTGGATTGTGAATCCAGGTTAAGTAGCGAGGCGGCGAAGTGCTGCAAAAGTATAGCAGTAGCCATGGTAAAACAGCGCGAAAAAAACACAAGGACGGAACAAACACGACGACACGAGCGCTGACTTTCATCTGGTGATTTATTACGCACGTGTGTACATATACTATTCCCGCCAAACACTACACAGAACAAAAAGTATTCAAGAAACACTGCGTCATCACTGAGCACATTAAAGCTACCTTGCTGCAAATGCATGATCCAAACAGGTGATTTCGTGGTTAGCCAATGATAATGAGGGCTTGCTAATGCATGCTGCACCCCCTTGTCAATATGATATGCCTCTACTAGTTCCCTTACTATCTGATCTTTATGTTTGAAGATGACGGTTGTCTGATGAAGCAATGGGCCGCACGTGTGCTTAGGTTGCCTGCAGTGCAGCGCCAAATTCAAACTGGCTGCCCTGTCTAAAGAATTGTAGTGCTCCCTCAGCCGTTCATTAAGACATCGCCCAGTCTGGCCAACATACCACCCACCGCATGAAAGAGGGATCTTGTATACTACACCTTCGACGCACTCAACCCTCCTCTCTGCGTGTGCTGTGGTACAACCACCACCAATCGTCCTTCCTATTAGGGACTCTCGCTTCCGCTGCTCATCTCGGCAAATGTTGCTTAATCTTCTTCGAGACGAAAATACAACATCAACTAGAAATTTTCGCCCCACTTTCTTCAGACGGTGTGATAATGCACGGACATAAGGGATGACTGCAATCTTCCGGCGATTCGTGACCTCATCTTCTTGAGGAGCACGCTTATGCTCCGATTTGATTTTGGCCATCAGCCTTTCGCATAACCTTCCGATAGTTGCCTCAGGAAAACCAGCGTCCTTAAGCCTAGAAATCTGGCCTTGCACACCTTTCTCAATGATATGGAAACACGACTTATTGAGGGCGGCGCGAACACAAGACAGGGCGATGCCATCCTTTACCAGCTTAGAGTGCCCAGACTGAAAGCTGAGTAAGGGCTTGACGGAACGAGGCGAATACAGCCAGCAAACATGTCCGGTCTCAAGTCTCAGTTCCACATCCAAGAATTGTATCCTACCTTGGTTAACGGTCTCCGTAGAGAAAGCAAGCCCTTGACCATTTCTGACAAATGTGTTCACGACATCTTGCGTGCACCCTTCGTTTCAAACAAAAACGAGGTAATCGTCCACGTATCTGTGTACTTTCAGTACACCGCCCGGTAACTCTCCTGCAATTGCTTTGTCAATTCTGCTAAGGAACAAGTCACTTAGCAGCAGAGCCACGCGAGACCCAATGCATATCCCGGAACGCTGTATAAACACACTGTCATCCCATGCAACAATGGTGGACCGGAAGTACATACGCAGCACTTCAAGGAAAGCATCAACAGATACACCGCAAACATTTCGGAAGCGCACTTCGTCATTGTCCTCACTTATACATTCCCTTACAAACCGCAGCAAACACTAATGAGGAATTGAATAGTATAAATCCTCGACGTCCACGCTAAACACATGACCCTCACCAGGATTATTGTTCTGAAGGTACTCCAAGACGACGTTGGAGTTTCGCGTTCGGAAAGGGTCTTCAAAAGCAAGGGAAGCAAGCGCCTTCTGTAAGTAGCTGGAAACAACAAGCTGCCAAGTTCTCTTCTCCGAAATTATGAACCGAAACGGATAGCCTATTTTGTGGGTTTTAGCCGTAAAAATTATTTCAAGCGTGCTGCGTTCCCATTTCTTTACGGACTCGCGCAAACGGTTGAGATTGGCCTTTTTAAGAAGGGCGACGGCACGTCTCTTAACTTTTGCGGCATTCTCTTGCACTTGTCGAAAATTATTGGAAATGGCAGCAAGCGCTTTGTCCGAGAACACACTCTCCTTCATAACAACAAAGCACCCCTCCTTGTCTGCTATCAGCAGTCTCAGGTCGTTCGCGGCCAGGTGGTTCACTAATGCGCCAAACCCTTTTTGAGCCTTACGCTTGCCAAGGGAACCTTGAACAGCTGAGAAGCACTCGGAGATGCACTGCTGGCGCTGCAGTTCAGGTACCTGCCTAGCGATTGTCCTTGACAGGCCCAACTCTTCAGCTGGTAATAGCCGTGGCTCAAAACAGTATTTTGGTCCCAGCTCCAGTGTCTTGCGATGGCGTTCTTCCACAACAGCGTCATCCAAAACCACTACCCTGCCGCGAGCACCGGCAGACATGCGTTCCTTGCTCGCAGGCAATGAGCGGCGGACCCGGTTCCACAAGAAATTAGTGTGCTGGTCAGCTGTCTTGCACCAGTCAGCAAAGAGTCGGCGATCACTTCGTTCACGTTCATTGCCACAACAAACATTCAACCTTTCTTTGCGGTGGGTGGTATGTTGGCCAGACTGGGCGATGTCTTAATGAACGGCTGACGGAGCATTACAATTCTTTGGACAGGGCAGCCAGTTCGAATTTGGCGCTGCACTGCAGGCAACCTAAGCAGACGTGCGCCCCATTGTTTCATCAGACATCCGTCGTCTTCAAACATAAAGATCAGATAGTAAGGGAACTAGTAGAGGCATATCATATTGACAATGTGGGTGCAGCATGCATTAGCAAGCCCTCATTATCATTGGCTAACGACGAAATCACCTGTTTGGAGCATGCATTTGCAGCAAGGTAGCTTTAATGTGTTCAGTGATGACGCAGTGTTTCTTGAATACTTTTTGTTCTGTGTAGTGTTTGGCGGGAATAGTATATGTACACACGTGCGTAATAAATCACAAGCTGAAAGTCAGCGCTCGTGTCGTCGTGTTTGTTCCGTCCTTGTGTTTTTTCCGCGCTGTTTTACCATGGATAACAGTAACCAACTTGCTCAGCTTTCCGTACTTCTAAATAGCAGTAGCGATCAATGAACAGGAGTATAAAAGATGTCTCTCAAAGGTGCTAGGAACTCAGCGCTTGAATTTGCTCTCTTTTAAAAGTGCTTTGGGGTAATAGGTTCTCCCTTACGATCCGGTAAAGCGATAACGCCGGTGTTTTGCGGCAGTTTACAACACGTACACAACATCCCAAGCCTGAATATCTTTACTGTGTGCGCAGGCAGGGTCTGGCACGTGTATGCACTTCTGAGCAGGGATGTTTTCACCTTGTTGATACTGCGAAAAATAATGTAGCAAAAAAGATATTGGAGTGAATACAATACTTCCATCATTAGAGATAAGCCGCATTTACATGAATGCGACAGCAGAGAATCGCATTCATGTAAACAATGATAATGCACTAGCAAAGCGCGTCGCATCAATGCGCCAGACGGGGGTACATCGAGAATGGCAAATCGACTTCAGCGGTTAATGGAAACAAGTTTGTAGGTGTCCGTCCTCCTCCCTGTCGTGGCTATACAACCCCCCGCCCCTTATCTCATTCGGACAACAAAGCGACTGACTGGATGACTGGACCGCTCTGCCGTGTGCACTGGTCGGAGGGTCAGTGTCCGGCCAGACTAGATGCGGCACGTGTATACAGTAGCGCGCTAGGGAATGCGATGCTCTACTGCCACATTCATGTAAACGTGGCTATAGGCATGCCACTATAATACTGTAGTTCCGTGCCAAAGAGTACTGAAAAGATACTGTAAAGAAAGAAATTAAAGCGAAAGAAAACATCACATTCTATTGTTAAGCGGCATTTAAACTAAAACCGACGCAGACAATTCAACTTGGTCTTCCGATGCCAGCCTGATATGGTATCGCAGAATAAACTACATCGGTCTTGGGAACTCGAGAAATTTATCTATTTTATGAGCGTCCGAAATACGATGTTTTAATGAAAAATGCAGCACTCAACAACAACGCTTTGTGAACGCTATGCTTCGTTTAAGTCCTGAAAGTTGTAATTACTTCCTCCGCAGGCAATTACATAAGCTCTGCACCATGTTTAATAAATGAGAACTGCTTGCCTCGGAGTGTCTCACTGAATGGGGTTTCGCCCAGGACCAGAAACGCAGGGCTGCCTATTTTCGCTTGAACGGGGCAGCCTAAGTGTACGACGGTGCAATTTGCAATGAATGCTGTGCGGATAAATACGCGCAATTGGCACGGTGTAGCGCATCCTCTTCCTTTTAAACAATCCGAGAATCTATTATTGCGATTTCTTGATACAGAATGGCTAAACGCTGCGCCACTAGAATGCCGCCGAGTTGCCGCTACGGTGAACTAGGTGTTTCAGCATCCGCCTCATATATCGCAGGAGGTGGGCTCGATCTGCGTTGTCTCTGGGCATCTGCCGAGTTCACAGCGAAAACAAGATTCCCACTGTCCTGGTTCCCGCCTTCTCGGGATACAAATGCGTGGGGAAAAGGGCCCCTAAGCTATCCTTGTGTAGACAAAACAAATTCGTCAAGGCAATCTCAGGCCAGACCGTTCTTGAGCCGTTCAATATAAAAGAAGCTCTACCTTCTTCACCAATTATTCTCAGTACAAGCTCCAGTTTAAGTCTAAAGACTTTAACAACTTCGTCAAAGAAAAAAGCCGTCGAAACGTTATGCTATGGGGCAGACCGACACAGTGAAGGTGACGTCTCACTGCGTACCCCACTAGAGCAATCGCATTGTGACACTTGGGTCACACAGCCTGTATAAAAATCTGCAGAGTTCAAGACTAACATCTGAACCAAGCTCCCGTCATTCTACCCATGAACTTAACAGTAAGGATCAACTGTGCCCACAGGTCTACAGGTAATCGTTACTGTCCAGCGGGTGGGCAGGAATGTTTTTTCCTGTGACATATTAACCGGTTTATTTTAATTATCATGTTTTAGATGCTAATATAAATAACTATAACTAGTTCATATCATTATGTGTTTGGTGCATTATGACGCGAGTTTCTCCTACATTGCTAAGCCAAACATACGATCCCACGAATTTAAGGACTATGTTAGCCTTCCTTAAGAACGTACCCAGCAATTCTGGAGAAAAGCATTTTTGAGCAGGAAACTATTTATGAACGTACTTTTTTCATATAATGTAAGATTTTACTTTAACAATTGATATATCCACAGGTCACCAAACAACAGTCTTCTTTTCATTAACGTTTTTGCTATCGTCAAAAGCGTTCCCCATTGGTTTTTTATGGCAGTCTTAACTATTCGACGCGATCAATGGAGACACTGTGAAAGAACGATTTTTATGCGTATCAGAGTAATGGGCCGTTATCTTCAATATTTCTTTAACAGTGTGTTACAATTTTTCAATTTTGAAAATTTTTGCCCGTGAAAGCTGGACATGACCCGGAATATCACAACAGCGTCCGGTTGCGACATTGCAGCTCTGCAGCCAGCGTCATGACACCTCTGCTGAGGAGGCGGAAATATTTTTACCTTCGTTTAATTGCCGTGAAATAGGCGTTATTATCCCTCTTTCCCTACACATGATGTGTAGTGAGATTTAATTGTCTGGTGTTTCATTTCGCAGGCATGTCTCCCTCTGCGCGGCTGCGACTCGACGTCCTGGAGGGCGAGCAGACGTCTCTGCCCTGCCGCGTGGACGCTGCCTCACGACGAGCTGTCTCAGCTATTTGGTATAAGTTTGCAGCCACGGATGAGAACAACCGCAGCGATTACTCGTCTCTCAACTCAAATATCCACCGGCAAGCGAAGCAAGTCTACTCACTCGTGGCCCCAGCTATGCCCTCTACCCCAGTGCTGGCCGGAAGTGCAGGACTAGTGGACGGCACCCACTGGAAGCAGCCGTCATGGTCGAAAAGGGCGTTCTTTTCGCTGCTCAGCGACCCACCAGCGCTGCTCCTGAACCAGCTGGAGCGCAGTGACACCGGAAGTTACGTCTGCAACGTCACCTACCGCGATGACGACAACAATGCAACTTCTGGAGTAACCCTCACCAAAGGTCGCGTGGAGCTTTTCGTCACAGGTGAGTGGCCTTTGCTCAATCATAGGAACCAACGCAGCCAGCTATAAGTAGATCTACTAAAAGTGGTTTTATGATTTTAAGGACATACTTTACGTTCTAGTTGACTTCTGCTTGTTTTAACGGGGGAGCCTGGTCTTGAAAAGAAAATTTTTATTAATGGAGTCGCTGTTTAGAAACCTTCAGGGGACATGTATTTTTCTGTGCGAATTCTAAATATCTCATTTAATTTCATGTAAAACAATTCCTTGAGCACTTATGTAATATTTATGCATGTATCTTGTGAAGAGCTTTGAAAAAACTTTGCTGCGGGAAACTTGCTGATATGTATGCCGTTGGGTTCTCTTGATACCAAGGAATGCAATAAGGGTAAAATTATCATCCCGGCCATCACAGAACTTGAGTTATAGGGTATTGAAGTTGTCGCTTCAGAAATGCGACGAAAAGTATGTATTCTCGTTTCTGAAGTGGCAGCTTCAATACCCTGTAACTCAAGTTCTATGATAGCCAGGATAATAATTTTACTCTTATTGCATTCCTTAGTATCAAGACAACCCAATGGCATACATTTCAGCGATTTTCCTACAGCAGATTTGCTTCCAAGCTCTTTGCAATATAATTGCATAAAAATTATATAAGTGCCCAAGAAATTTTTTACATGAAATTAAATTACACATTTAGAATCAGCGCGCAAAAATACATGTTCTCTGAAGATTTCATAATTATTACTGCATTAATAAAATTTTGTTTTCAAGACCAGGCTCCCCCCTTAATAGCGCCGGCCTAACCGGTCAATACAAAACTTAATATGATGACATCCGTATTCCTGTTTAGCCCGAAGAAGGGTTGCGATATTCTAGAGGTCGTGTACAAAAAAATATGCAGGTGACCACAAATTAAAATAAAACCTGGGTACAGATATCTGCCTTGAATATCATGGTACTGGCGCTATATAGCTTAGGCTTTGTCTTTATAAGCTAATAGGCTCTGCGGCTTAGAAGATATGGTGTTCTCCTGCAGAGCCTATGTCCGCAGGATTTAATCCTGAGCCTGGTGACTCTTCATTTTGATGGAGATGAAGTAGAACTTGTAGTGGTTTATTAAAATAATAATAAAAAGGAAGGAAACGATCTTTGATATCCCCGACATTTGCGATCGATGCTGAAGCACCTGAGCTGGGGCAGCGGAAATAAAGGATAGCAGGCAGGATGGAGAAATGAAATGAAAGAGGTGAGGGGACAGGAAGAGATGATAAGGGGAAGAGGTAATGTACACAAAAATTATTTACTCAATAAGAAATATGTACAGGTTGCGCGTGTTATTAGTTCATGATGAAGCAGGAGATGAAGTGCAAAAATCCCCGTTTGCTGTGCGCTGTCAGTGATGAATGAAGTACCCAGGCGGTCTAAATTAATGCAAATACCTCCACTACGGCGTCTCTCATATCTGATATATTGTTATTCAGCTTTCGGATGTTTTTAATCCCTAGATACGTAACATGCCGAGTTTTCATCAGAAATCTAAACACGCATGTCGTGTGTGGCAGTAAGTTACGTGGTTGCCATAGGGCTGGTAGCGCCATGTGACAATGGTAAACTCGCAGCTTCTGGGCTACGATTCCGTTGCTCAAAAGAGGTCCCTGCCATTTTAAGCAGCTCGAACAAATCACAACCGTCTGGATCGGGCTAATCTACCCACCCGTGCATCATCTAGAAATCAAGTGACAGAGTTGCCTTCTGGCAGTTCTGTGACTTTGCAGTCCCAACAATAACAGATACAACGGCACCCTTAATTCCTCTTTCCCGTCTAGAAGTTTTGTGAAAAAAAGTTGTTTTCATTACATAAGGACAATATAATCGATTAGCAGATAGCCTTGAAACCTCCACTAGACTTCACTTTGAATTTCTTGTTTGGTGCGGAAGAAACATAAAACTCTCTTTACTTCTACAAAAAGCGCGTACTTTTTCTTAAGAAAATGTGTCTACACTGGCGCACCAGCTCAGAAGAATACAAAAGCTCTTCTTCAAAAGGAGGTTTCACAAATAGACGATATCTTCTTATCAAAAGAGTCTCCATTCTTTTCTGAAACCTTCTTTTCGATGTTAGTTCCTGAAAGCTCGCATAGCTAAAAGAAAAAAAAGAACCATGTTCCTAAAAAGAATATTGTCGTCGCCTCTCATTGGAGCAATGAAGGTGGACGTAGCGTGTTGGGAACCTATCAGCGAGATCAGTTCTTTGCGGCTAAGTACATCATCGCTTTTCTTAATTCATGGTGTCTTTTTTTTTCTTGGACTTTCTTCTGGGGGCGACTTGTATGAGTTGCTATGCTATGCTCGATTTTTATTATAACTATGCTGCACTAGCCCACGCGGGACTCAATTCGAAGCCTTAATGAGCAAAACTTCTCTTAGTTGCTCGCGAATAAAGTGCTTTCTCGCTTAGCGAGTACCTGGGCTTGGCTTAAATTTTGAACTGCGCTAAAATTAGTAATTCTCTGACTTACAATCATTCTGTCACCCGCTGCTTCACTTTAGCACAGAAGTCTATTTTTACATCAGAAAGAAATGGACGGCAAGAACAAAAACCTATTATGTCAATTTTATGTCCATAAATATGACAAATTTTTTTAATCAGCACAGCGTTTTGATTAGAGCATTTCTATAGATTCAAGAATTTTTAAATACGCAAGTATTTCACTTTCTTTTTAACCTGTTCGTATTGTGACAGAGTCGCATTGCTGTTTAGCTTGATGATATATCGGCCAATATAAATTTTCTCGGCGTTATATTCTCTTCAAATCTATGCTCTTTGGGAAGTGGTAAAATTTTCTTAGTGGCTTTAGGTCCGGCTTCGACACGCAGAGAGATTGTATAACTAACATCTAAAGTTAAGTGCCAAGTTCGCTGCGCGGAACTTCCAGTCGCCAAGGCAGCTTAGGGGCAGTCCACAGGGTCGACACATTTGCGAAAACGAACCTCCACCCGGAATTATTTCAGGAACGCTTTTCCGTCGCAGGTGCGGTGAGCTTAGCGTTCCAAAAAAGACAGCGCGCCTAGCTGGCGTCATATGAAGGTCTCACGGGCAGAGACTTTTCTGGGATTAAGGGAGCACGATGAGCCCGTACCGTTTCTGTCGCGAGCTCTGTCTCATATAATCCACTGAACCTTGTTTTTCTATTGATGATGTACAGCTGGCCTCGGATTGTGAGTTTACCTTGCCGCGAATTACATGTCATATATGGCCGTGTACAATGAAGTTGTCTTATACATTAACGAATCAGAAAACACGCTTTTGTCACTAAATCTGCTAATATTTATTCTTTGATGTTACGCTGTATTGCCTGTCACGTACCTTTACTTTTTTTGCAGGTAAAAAAAAAGGCGTGCAGCCTCTTTCACCTAGTTTCCGCTCCCTATCCTGAAAAGTAATTTAGAACATGGAGGCGAAACGCAAAGGCGCCCATGTGCGGTGCGATGTCACTGCACATTAAGGATCCTCAGGTGGTCGAAATTCTTCCGGGGTCCTGCGCTACGGCACCTCTTTCTTCCCGTCCTCTTTCATTGCCTCCTTTATCCCATACCTTACGGCGTAGTTCAGGTGTCCACCGATATGTGAGGTAGGTACTGCGCCATTTCTTTTCCCCCAAAACAAAAAAAGACTTCTGCCTGCCATGTCCTGTGTTTGCTCAAGTTAAAAAAATTAACGAATACATCGATAAAAAACGTAACAGTTGATCTGAATATCCGTCTCAATATCCGCCTAGCGTCACAGCTCGGGTAAAATCTCCGCAACAATTATATATATTTGACGCCGGGTCGCATTAGCGGCTTTATTCTTCAAGTGAACGTATGCGCGACGCATACCTACTTCTTCCAGCGCTGAAGCTTAAAAGCCTGTCTAATTGAGATTTTGACAAGGCCCCGGTACAGGCATGGTGGCTGGCTTTGGGGACAGCCGACGTCTACCTAAATTTCAAAGCGTAACGAAAAATGCTGTTCGCGAAAATTCGCGGCCATCGTGACTCGAGCCGAGTTTAGAGGTTTCTGGTAACTGCTTGAGGCACCAGCGGCAGCACTTAGCCTGTTTCACTGCAAGAAAATTCTGTCCCCTCTACCTTGATATACCCTGCTGTATGGTCGAATTATCTTTTTACTTGTTTATTCTTTAGATGTACATTTAGGCGGTATTCTTTTCTTGTACTGAACAATACAGTGCTCGCAAAGCTGTTTTACACTTTATTTTTGTCCTCTTTCCATTCTTTTTTGAAACTTAAACACTCTTTACCTGTTCATGATTGTTCTATATACGTTCTGATTATAATTTTGACATGAACGGCCGTTGATTACAGCAACATCGATTTTTCAAAACAGGAAAACTGGGCTTGTAGGTTTTAAATTTCCACGGTTTCCGCTGGCAGCTGGGGTTTAAGAACAGTTAATATACAAGCACTACCGTCTTCAGAAAAGGTGTATGCAAGAATTACAATTGCTAACTGAAATTTTGGCCACATCTGGCTGAAATGAAAGACGACGAACCGGTGAATACGGCATATTTGAAATATTTCTGCGAATCGTATATGTCAAAAGCTATTCTGGTTATTTTTACGTAAAGTAAGCGATCCTGGCTTGATCTCAAATTTGTGAGCTCAGTCATCATATCCAGCCAGCTCAAGCCCACAATGAGACAATGATCTTCCTGACTGCAGTTATCACACTAACTCGTATCTGCTCCAGACGCATCAATCCTGTTGATATATTTTTTCATTCGGACCCGTCAATCCGCGATTCACTGCCTTGTGCGGTTTTTGCTCCTTTGGAAGCTTCTTTTTTTAACTTAAAAAGCGCTTCCGATCTCTTCTGCACATATGACGTTCCACCTATGGTCGTTCTTCCCATTCGATTTCTGTGAGCACAATAGTAACTCTAGCTTCGCCTGTGCTCTCCGCTACTTTTAAGACGAAAAGCTTTTAGAAGTAACTCACCACCGATGGCCATCACGCCATCCGTCACAGTACAGCTACAACGCAGTACTAGCATTGCTCACGGTTTGTGGCTGCTTCTACTTTGCGGCTTAGGGAGGAGATGACGGGGGTTTGGGATGTTAATGGATCATTAACCGGTTAAGCGTCGGTGCTGGCGGTGGTGCTGCTGTATCATCACATGACAAGGCCTCGCATTTTTCAGGCGTCCGTGGCCGCTTCGTTGTTTTGCGGCTCAGGGCGTAGTCTCGTGGGGCATGCAGCTCTTTTGCCACGGCAGTGAGCCGTAACCCGGTCCAAGCCGAACATAATTGCCAGATGAATAAACAATAGGCGAAAATAACGAAGCGCCGACCCAAAAGGTGTTGTCAAGATGGAAGGACGTTTCGACTTCCACACGGAAGTCTTGTTCACTGATGGAAAAATTTCGCACACAAAGCTTAAGTACGTTGTGCTAATCGTCGCAGGCATCTAGCGTACGAGGGCGGTAGATTGCCGATGTTACGGTTGAGCGTCTGATCTGTTGTCTGGATAAACAAAGACTCCAGATATTGGCGTGACATCCAGTTTTTCTCACGGCCGATAATTGCCGCTTCTTCCCAAGCGATATCATGCTTCGTGTTTTCAACGTGTTCAGCCAGTGCGTTGGAACAAGCCTTCTTTTTCTTGACATCATTCTTGTGCTCATTCAGCAGTCTTTCAAAGTTTCCGCATTCACCTATGTAGGAGTGATCGCAGTCTGAGCAGCGGATTTTATAAATTACTCCGGGAAACTTTTCCTTTTTTAGCTTGTCCTTTACGGACACCAACTCGTGACGAAGCTTGCACGCAGGCACGTGAGCTATATGCACATCGTAGGTGCGAAAAACGCGGGCCAATGACTCGCTCACGCCTGGCACATAGGGTATTGCAGCTCGGGCACGGCAAGGTGGGCGAACGGGCTGAGCTGGTCTCGTTGTCTGCTGCATTACAGCGTTCACGAAGTGCTGTGGGTAGCCACAATTGTTGAGCTCGCATCGCACTTGGCGTATGTCAGAGGCTTTTTCTTCGGGTTTCGAGCATGATCTTTCCGCACGACGGACGAGGGTAGAAACGACGGAGCGCTTATGGCACGTAGGATGGACTGAATTAAAGTGAAGGTATTGGCCTGTGTGCGTGTCCTTTCTGTACACCTTGAATGATAGGCGGTCATCACGTCGCTCCACCATGACGTCCAGAAAAGGAAGACGGCCAGAAATCTCCTCCTCGACGGTAAACTGGATGGAATCTTCCATGCTGTTCAAATGGTTCGTGAAAGCAGCCAAGGCATTCTTTTTGATTATGCAAAAGCAGTCATCAATGTACCGCAGGAAGACCTTCGGGCGCGGCTCGAACGAAGCCAAAGCGCGGCTTTCCAGTGCTTCCAATACGTTGGGGTGTATTCCAGGAGGGAAGCATCTGGCTTCGCTGTCCCTTTGACCATGCTAGGACTAACGACGGAGCCGCAGCCTGGCGAACCTTGGCTAACAGGTGAAGGGAAAGCTTTTCTCTTTGTTCGCGATAAGCTGCACTTAGCCGATGTAACTGTTTTCTATTCCTTCATTGTTTTTGCCACACCTTCCACAGTTTCATATTAACCATTTGCCGTGATCTCCAAATGTGGGCTGCACAAGTTAATATGAACGAGGCAAGTTGGCTCAGTATTTTCACTCTGAGCTCCTCTAACTGAGGTTTATTGCGTGGGTTTACACACAAAAAGAAGTATAGCGGAGCTTAATCCTGAACGCTTTGAGCGTCTTCCCTGAAATCAACGACGACTGGCGCTTGAAACGTTTGATAAAATCAAGCTTATTATTATCACGCTTGCAGTAAACCAAGATTGGTCCGTACAAAACTTCTACAAACTAAAACGCTTTGCGTTTGACTTTGTTGCAGGGGAATTAATTTTAAACTGTGTGTTTGCCAGCGCACTACTCAAAGAGAGATGCACTTTCAAGGGCCCTGTAAGCAGAGAGTGGAAGCCTTAATCTGCATGACGGTAGCGTTAAACCGACGTTAATGCGCATCAAAGGCAGGCGGCTGAGCATGTGAACTTGGTTATGCCGGCGCACAGAGTGAAATGATGAAATACCGAAACACGCGGCAAATATGTAAGAGGATCAAGTTATTAAGAAACAGGCTCCGCAGAATAGTAAACATTGTTGTTTCGTCCGTCGTCCCAAGCCGTGACTCAAAGATAACGAAGAAAAAATAGGAACCACGAATATTTTCGCTGGTTGAAAGGCAAGAGCCTCTAATTTCCTTCCGAAAATTACAACCTTTCAACCAGACTAAAGTTCAGAATTCTCTCGATTTTTCTTGAGTTCGTGCGCACCTGTACTTGTAACCACGTGTTGCGCCGTGTAGTTTGAATCATCCTCTTTTTGTTACGGTCTCAAGAACTCAAGCAATGCTCTGGAGCATAATAATTTAGCGCCAGTTGGCGCTAGATAGAAAAAAACTTTAAGTAAAGAAAGAACTTCTTATAAACCTGTAACGGTCTGGTAACCGCTAGGAAATGCTAATGCTGTCAATTCCCCGCCTGTGCATCTCCGTCGAAATAATGAGTGATATCCTAAAGTTTGGACAGGCGCGGCGGCACGGCACATAACTGCATGCACCATGTTGCTCTATTCTACGCAGCTTCCACACTTCGGCAGTTTTCATCTTCATCTTCACCTTCACCTTCTTCATCTTCATCTTCTTCTTCATCTTCTTCGTCTGCTTATTCTTCATCTTCTTCGTCTTAGTCTTCTTCCGTCTTCATCTTCATCTTCTTCTTTGCCTTAGTAATCATGACATGCTTCTTCCATACATACAGGAAGGAAGGGCTTCTGCAGGGGGCATAACCAGAGTGATGGTTTTCATGAGCGGCAATTTTGTTTCACTACGGGGCCATTGTTTATGTTCATTTTTCGTTTCTTTCCTCTGCATAAAGCTGAAACCACTGCTGTCACCTGCTTGACCCCGGTGCGAGAAAACTGTGCGGGTGATATTTTTTTTATTGCATGTTCAGTGCTATAACCAAAGCAAAAATGTCTGTTCTCATATAAACTACTGAACAGCAAGCAACAGAAATTTCAGTTGGCGCAGAGCATTGTACTGTTGGCAGTGTATCAAGAGGATTCGACTGGTTTCTCGTCCCGAATGCTGCCACCGGCCCAACATTTGTCGCCTTGTTCACCGCTTGATGCCAAGTGGTATTTGTACGCCTCACAACTTAAACTATGGGCCCGAAGCCTTCCCAGCTCATTTGTATCGCATGTGCGCCGCTCACTGTTAGGCACTACTGGATTTTATCACTCTGTTTTGTTGCCCCCGTTTCGTACTGGTTTCAGGCTGGGGCTGGCGTTCTCAAACGTGAGAAGAGATGGGTTTGAATCGCGTATTTTTTTATCTATGTATTGTAAGGATCAGCCTAAAGTGTAGGAGTGTAAAAAATAGCTGCAGCAAATGGCGGCGCTATCAGCGTGTGAGAAAGTAATGCGGCATGAAATAACACAAGATATTTAATAAGCAAAGATATTCCGTGAAGCTCTATAGCATCAATATATTTCTTGGGAAGAAAAAAAACTAAGTTTCCTACTTATGAGTTTCGTTAAGAAATTGGGCCACAAGCTAACTGTGATAACAAATAAGAAAAACGCTGGCTTCCCCCACCCTCTCGCAATAGCCTACATTACCATTTCTGAATTTTGCCTCAAGTCCACGATATTGACCAATATAGCAATAAAAATAACCAATTTGACAAAGAAAAGCAAAATATAAAGGTTTTGTGTCAAGTGACCATTCGGTTAGATACCAAGCGAAGATAATACCGAAGAATGGCTCGTCTTCTAGCGGTCTGCCGGCTCTGCAGTTCCTGCCTGAGCACGGAAGGGACGCCGTACAATCGAGAGCGCAAGCTTTTAGCTCGAACGCAAAAGGCGTTGCGCCGCTCAGGCGGCTGACAGCAATTTACCGGCGGCCTACATCCACTGAATTTCTTGCCGCACTGAAGAACAGCGCCGCTTTTGAAAATGTTATCTTTTACAAACTTGGGAAGGAAGGAATGAAAGCAGAAATTACGCACTGTGCTGCGCAGCCGCGCCGACGAGCGATACGGAGGCAAGGTTATAAATCTTTCGCGTCTCTTGCCCGCGGCGCACTATCTTCCCAGTGTAAAATCGCGTACCGAGCTGCGCGCTTCTTCGAGCGAACAACACGAACTAAACGTTTCGCTCACTTGGCAGCTTCCAAGAAAGCGATCCTTGTTTCGTACAACATTAAATATTCCAGCGAGTACTTAGACTAGGTGAGTTGCGAAGCAATACTGGTGAGTAACGTATGACTGGAGTGGCGTCGCGGAGTTGCAGGAGAAGTGCACGTATTGCATATTAGAACGCATTCTCGTACTCTCAGAGGCTTTCAAACTAATACATAAAAAGTACACCGACTTCACCAATATCTAAGAAGGAAGATCTGCCACAACGTCCACTAAAAAAAAAAATATGCGGCTATGGCAGATTTGGCTGTTGAACCTTTCCTTGGAAAATTATTCTCGCTCTGTAATGGTTTGATTGCAAAACATTTAGAATCAAGTTATGGAAGATATTTATTGAGTGCACGACCAAGAAAATTTCAGTAAAACTTGTCTAGTCTAAGAGAAGACTTAAACCCTTCAAACAGTACCGATATGGAGTTGCGATAAATGGCCTGCCGTGTCTCTCTTTCTCTGCTCTCAGGCTGTTACTCGAAATGCAAAAAAAAATAGTTTGACTGCATTTTTTTGGTACTGAACTTTGCAGAGGCTGGGGAGAGCGAGAAATAAAAAGCAGTCACACCGATATCTCGTGGCACTCACCACTCCACTCTGATGATGTTGTGCATGCTCATAAATATTTCAGATTACAGAAATTGCGTCATGTATTCGGAGCACACAAGCCAGATAGGATTCCTGAGAATATATCAGTGACTGCGATAACTTAATTGTTCGTAAATGTACACATACCAGATCTGCACAGCCAAGAAAAGCTATTTCTATATTGTTCTTGTTGCGAGCACTAGTCCCCGGTGTTGCTTCCAATCGCAGCGGCCACACGGATGTGGTGGTGGACCGCCAAATTAAGGAATCTGGTTTATATAAAATTCATCCAGAGGCCTCCATTACAATGTTACCAACGTCCACCTGGAAGGAAAAGCTATCCCGTGTAAAAGAAAGCCTGCTAACTAATAGCTATTGAGTAATTGCTCTTGAGTAATTGCTCTTGAGTAAGTAATTGCTCCTGAGTAAGTACGGTTCGGGCTACTGTTACGCTGTTCTAGCTAGTCATTGTGGTATGTCTACCACTGCGTTGAATTTAGCATGTATTTGCCTTAAACCAGACGCGTTCTCTGTTAAGTTGACCCAGATGTTTTCCCAGGAGAGGAAATAGGTGAACAAAAGCGGACGGAATTTAAGTGGATGGCAAAGATACATCGCCAGGTTTTTCTGAGCGCTTAAAATGAAATTTGCAAGCAAGATGTGCAGGGGTATACACTTTGTAGCTATTCCTCTCCAGAATTGTTCTGTATAATGCACGGCCACGAGCTCCGCCTCATACGCACTAGCTGTCGGTGTCACCGGTATAGAACTTGCCGCTGTCGGGGTCATGATATCACCCTCGTCGCTTCATGTACGAAACAGAGTACAAGTGTTTTTGCTCAACAAAGACGTCCCTTCATTCCTTTCCTGTTTCTTCCAAGCTGCTTTGTGGACGTTTTTTACACCCTAGCGGCTGTTTTTTGCATTGAGGCATTAACATTTTTTGCTTTAACAGGTAACATTTTTTGCTAGCTTAGTACCGCGCGCCGGGTTAACCATTACGAAGAACTCAAAACAATCTATAAAGCTGCATTGAAAATGCAATGGTCGAGGCTTCTCGGAGTATAATAAATTCCGCACGTATGCTGGCGGTCGTGTGCAGCGTGCAAACACTACTATAGCACAGGTTGAGAGCTTGTGGTCATATCACATAATCGTACGCCATCAGCGCAGCCAACCCTGATTGATCGTGCGAAATAAACTGCTTTGGTGACGGACGCTGACGCACTACGTCATTTCCCGTCCGGCGCAGGAATTTTCTCATGACAGCTTCTCTAATGGAATACAAACACCTGCCCGCATGATGGAGGCTTATTAAATGGTTCAACCCAGCAACCTCGCATTGATAAATTGTGCGCTGTTCTTTTCATTCGCATATAATAACACGCCCATGATTGATCGGTAACAGACCAAACAACCACATGACTGAACTCTAATGATTACAAAAGCCATAAAGCTTCAATAGCAGTAGCCCGCTTCTTGTAGAGATTTCACACCAGGGAGATTTCAGATTCGCGCTGGAACTTTGTATTTAAAAAGCCACGATTTGTTTTATCGTGTAAAGGAAGAAAATATGCGTCGTGGCTCCTTTATTGCATAGGCACCACGAAAGACAAGCCGCAAGCAGTGCAGGGAGGCATAAATGGTAAAGACTTCGCTAAACTTTACGACACTGTGCGCATGAAAGACTTTCACTAGACAAGGATACTTTTTTGACGCCGTTCAAGTCATAGCACTATCCCCCCATTCACTCCCCTCCTGCTTTTTCTGCTAATTCTTCAGCGCCTTCAAGGAGATGTGGGCGCAGGGGTGCATCCTTCATACTCATAGGTTTGTGGTATGGTATAGATAACGCCAGAGAACATTGGCTTCTGGTTAGAAGAAAATTGAAGCCGGATTATCGTGCTTATTCAAAATGCGATTTAGGAGCGATAGCACGCTTGCTCTTCCTGAGCTTTGTTAACCTCTCTTCATCTTTTCATAAGCTTGAAACTTCGTGTTGCACTCAAATGTTCCTCGAGTCAATCCTTGCTTTTCCTCTCGAGAAAAAGTTCTAAGCTGCTCGTAGCGATTCGAGACACCGTTCCCTCATTTCGACGATCTCTGAAGCCACTTCTACATTCCTCTCGACTCCACATTCCGCCGACGATTTCATAATTCACCTCTTTTTTATCGGTCTTCTTCGTGCTGCTCGCTCTTTATCTGCTTCTCCACCCTGTTTAGTTAGGTTATACTGTCTTCGTCGCTGTACTTTGGCTTGCCCCCAGGCTATATCCGCTGATTCAGTTGACTCACGTTGGCTCTCTCTTCTTTTGCGTTACTGTGTAGCTCACTGTGCACGTCGCTCGGTTTTGGTGCAAGATTCTTCCGTGATTTATCGTTAGCTACAGTGTACATTCCTCCGGCGAATTCATCCTTCGCGTCTTCACTCTGGAATCTGCATGTGCACACAACCACGCTTCTCGTTCTTCATCTTCCCACCCTCTCTCCACTCGGCTGCAACTGACGCGATGCTGCTGCTGTGAACTTACCTGAGCTCACCCGAGTAACTCCGGAGGCTTCATCTGCATATCACGGCTTTTTTCGCGAGTTACCCATCTATTGCTGGCGCCCTTAAAATATATTTGGCGTTTAAGTTTGGTTTTTCTCATTTGCAGTTCCGTTGCCTCCTCCAGTGATCATGGACCACGAAGGCGTTGTATTAAACCAAACGGCTGGGCCTTACGCTGAAGGCGACACCTTGAAACTGAAGTGTGCTGCACGTTCAGGTGAGAGGGACATTTACAAGTGCTTCTGTATATTATAAACACCTCCTCACCTCACGGTGCGTTATGAAAATATATTCGGAATATAATATCTGTAATTTACTTTAGACCCTTTGTGCAAGAGTGATAAACCTAGTTCACCAAAGCAAAACGGGTATATTCGATGTAGTTAGATCTTGAGTCATCTTACGACTTATTCAAAGGAAAGTCCGCAGCATGTGCCCGCTAATAACAGGTAACCAGTAACGCCTCTGCAGTACTCAATATGTTTAAAGACAAAGCATTTGGCACCCCGAACACTTCTTAGCATTGCAGGTGTATACAGAAATTGGCATTTTGCGTATACTTACCGACATTTTACATGCCTGACCTTGGTGGGACTCAGTCGAGTAGGCCAAAAAAATGGGCATAAGTTCATGTTCCAAGCAATACAGGTAATAAGACCAGTATTGGAAAAGGATGGTTTCACACTGGTCCGCTGTAGGATCAGCCTTTGGCAATACATTTCCAATATTGTGCCGATTACCCCTGCTGCTTGGAGTACTTTTGCATGCGTTGAGCTTTAACAGTACCTTCGCTGCTTCAAAGCAAAAGAGCATAGAAAATAACGAAACAAGAAACATCTTGTAGACATCTTTAAAACCGATAAGTTGATAGGGAAATTTTGACAATCACTTTGGACACTGCCCTTAATGCTATTACCGCTGATTTCGCTTAGAGCATAATACCTTCCGAATCATATTTCCTAAGCTCCCGCACACACATACAGCGGCTAAGAGAAGGAGTCTACTCTCACCTGGCAGCGTTCTTAGCCGGTCGCATGATTGGGCAGCTGCGCTATGCCACTGTTCTCAGACTACATAATGCCACTGTTCTCGAGCTACATTAACTACATTTATTCTAGGCAATGCAGTCAGCTATTTTAGAATTGCGACCATTCCAAAATTGTTTTTATCGCCAGTTTTCCAGATCCCCCACTCATTGTATAGACCTAGTATGTAGCGAAGATTTAGTCGACCGTATCCACAGAAAAACAAAGTCAAAAATTCAGTTCCTTAGAGAAAAGTATTGCATGTTAGCCGCACCTCATATTTGTAAAAGAAAACCTGTGCGACCTGCTCGACGTTTGCTCCTACAGCCGATCGCAAGGTGGCATTACAATGGCGGCTCAATAGCAAGACACTGAACAGGCCACCAGCTACCGTCGCGTCGTCTGGTGGCAGCCTCGAAATCTTCCTCGAGATTGGCCCGCTGCAGAGGGAGCACTTGTTTGCTAGCATCAGCTGCGTGGCTACCAGCGAAGCCTCCCGGCCCGTCGAGAGTTCGCTACTGCTCGACATGTTCCGTAAGTACGTGCAACTGGTGCTCCCATTTCAACACCCTCGACCAATGAAGACTGCACACGACTCTATACGAATGGCGCAGGCGTCGGATATATTGAACAGTATCGGAATAGTATACTTGAAGAGAGCCCTAGTTCAAGTATTTCAAAATCTCTCATTTGAGTGTGCTTCTCTCTCAGAACCTAGGTAAGCCTACCACTGACATCATTTGCTCATAAATGTTTGCATGCTCATGAAATACCACAGCTTCGTGTCGCTTCAGCTTACCAAGCAGTTGCATTGCGTGAGATTTACTACCATTCACATCCATTGACTGATACCATTTAGCTTAGTCTGTCATATAAAAAGGTACCCTTGTTGGTGTGCTAGCTTATCTAATGACGCATCATTTTCGCGCACTTAGGTTATTACCAGAAACTAAAAGGCAACAAAAGGCTCGATGGTTTAGATCAAGCGATTGAGCGTCAACATCTACGCATTTTTTTTTGACACGCCCTTCCCAGTAGCGCCCAAGGACGTTGTGCTCTGGAGCTGGCCACCCGTCAAAAACGACGCTTCCGGCTGGGTGATGTTGGCTGCTTCTGCAACGGCCGGTTTCCCGAATGGGTTTGCGTCTCCGACAAGGGCTTCGATGCTGGTACCCGACCAGACAGCGGATGCTCCAGGAACAGCCTCATCGCACGACCTTTCTGCGGCTTCCCGACCATCTAACAAAGAATCTAAAGACGACTGGGATTCGGGTTTTCCCACTCCCAGCAGCTTCGAATGCCAAGTGAACGGAAGTCGGCCGCAAGCCCAAGTCACGTGGTTCTTAGATGGACGGATGTTGGACGAAAGCCTGAGTCATACTCGCACCGAGGGCTACGTTACGGCTAGCGTGCTTCTCCTTCCGTCTTTAGAGCACTCGGGCAAACAGCTCGAGTGTCGTGCAAGCAATGAATACCTGCCTGAAAATAAAGGTGTGGTTCGTCGCTACCTCACTGTGAATATCTCAAGTAAGTTTTCAGCCTTTGGTCTCGACGTTTATAAACGTTGGTGTTGACTGTGAGGAACAATGAGGCCCGTGGAGGAATATAGGATTATGGTGAAAGGAAAGGTGTGGTAACCACCTCACTTTCGGTCGCTGAAATTCGCTATGAAAGATGGATTAAGAAGTGAAAAGAGGGAAGAGGAAAAGAGCTTCATGTGATTGTAGAAATCGCACACCGACTCCCTCACCACGAAACCAAAAAACCTTTTTCCTCACTGCCGCCACGAAAGAAAGTGAGTTAGAAATCAGGTTAGAAATACCATATTTAGTAGCTCTTTGAAGTAGAGTGCCCGCAATAAATTCGCTTTTCATCCCAGGCATGTGTCATCGAGAGTGATATTTAATTGATTGGTCCTGTTAACTCTTTTCTTTGCACATGTTTGTTCATTACGCAGATAAGCCTGAAGTGAATATCAAACTAGGTACCGGTCTGAACGCCAATCACATCACCGAGGGTGCCGATGTGTACATGGAGTGCTCAGTCGTCACGGCTTCAGGAGTCAGCGATGTCAGTTGGAGTCAAGATGGTCGCGAGCTCGGTACAGCACCAGCCGAAGACACAGTGGTGACGTCACGCTACCTCGTGATCCGCCGAGTGGATCCGAGGCACAGCGGAAATTACACGTGCACCGTGACCAGAAGTGGTGGAGAGAAGGTCGATAGCAAGCCACTCCACATCCGCGTGCGATGTATGTACTGTGAGAAGAGCTGTATGCATAAAGAATGCGTAGTGTCTTTAAATGTTTCAATTTAGGTCTGCTTTGTCCTCGTCCCGCATTGTGACAATATTGAAAATTATGCGTGTAGTCTACTAATGTATTTATTGCCCTCATTTTTATGTTTACGTTTATTTTCTTGTAGCTGATTATCCTCGCGTCATTCTGACGCGCAGTAGAGACCTTCTGTAATACTGAACTCAAGACGTGAAAACATTTTGTATAATGGTTTGCTTTACATTTCTACAACTTGCTTAGCTGCGTGAAGACGAACTGCCATGCCATTCAACACGCAACGTTTATTACACAACGCGCAGATTCGCCCCGATGTGAAGGTGCAGAGGAGGCTACGATAAGTGTGGAAGAAGGCAAGCCCGCCAACATGACCTGCAACGTCCGAGCTGACCCCAGCGATGGCCTGCGCTACTACTGGCTGCCAGAGAACGACTCCGAGACTTCCACGGCGTCGAGCTACAAAGGGCAGCTGTTGCGTGGGAACCAGTTTCGCAGGCCGCTTGTGACAGATACTGGCCGCTTGGAGATCTTCTTCAATGCCTCTTTCTTCAACACCACTCTCGCATGCTGGGCTGAGAACGCTGTGGGAATGCAGACGAAGCGCTGCCGTTTCAAGTTCGCTCACAAGAGTACTTTTCCTTTCCTTGTGCATCGCCCTTCATCGCATGCTTCACGTCTTATCAAGGAAGGCGTTCAATGCTACGACAGAGAATAGTTTCACAAAAAAACACAAAGAAAAAATAAGACGCAGGTATTACTGGGTACATATTCAAGTGCTTATTGCGTCTTTGTTGGACGGGGTTGTATGACTGAATCTCACAGGAAGCGTATAAATCACACAAGCAGCCGTTGTGCACGCCCACAACATACTTTTCTCAAACAAACGCCATTGATCCAAGCGTACATGGGTGCCAAAAAACCATACACTGGTAACTACAAGTGAAATAATATCAAGATTTTCTTGTGAGAAAAGGCGGCAGGCAGCCCTTATTTAGCAACGAGTCGTTTCCCGATCCATTCTTTTGCCAGGTCGGATGTTATTTATGGCGGCCGACTCTAAAGTCTCACTCCCAACCAATGATGATCGGCGGCTCTTGTGTCAAACGTGCCCCGCCAGTGAAAGGAGCATAGATATGGTGTAGAAAAAGTATTTCGAAATGATATAGCACAGGGCATTTTACCGAGCATATTTATACAAAGTATGTAAAAAAGAAGCCGCATATTGTATTAGCCGCAAACTGCTTCATCTATCCGGAGCTTCCCCGGACCAGTGCTCGCGTGTTATTAGTGCAGACAAGGCAATAGAGTGAAATCGTCAACAACGGGTGCCGCTTACCCTTTTTGGTGCATAGTTGGCCATAGCGATGCGGATGACATTGTTGGTCTGTCGTAAGATGTCGATAGGTGCACTTGCTAAGTTTATATTCCATTGAAGACAACGCCATTTTAAGACAGAGATAAAACCGTTTGCATAGCTCCTGGCACAGACTCCATGTCGCCATAACCGATCACTCGTAGACGGCTTTTATTGGCCCCCTTTCTGACTCATATTGTCCTACTTTTGCTCACTGATTTCCCCCTTGGTTCCCAACAAACAAATGGCCACAGAGTGCCATGGCACTCTTTGGCCATAGATGCCCTTGCGTCATAAAAATCCATAATCATCATCATCTTCTTCAAACAAATCCAGCTACAGCATATCTATGAGCTCAGAGAAGAAAATTCAAATTTAAGTACCTGGATTATCCTCCTGTGTTGGAAGGGGACTGCGGAGCAGTAAATGAAGCTGTATTGAGGGCAATACTCATGAAACTGAATCCCAAAAATAAAAGGCCAGTGTAGCGCTATGCCAAGAGTGTATTGGTTTGGTTTATGTGGTTTAACGTCCCAAAGCGACTCAGGCTATGAGGGACGCCGTAATGAAGGGCTCCGGAAATTTCGACCACCTGGACTTTTTTAACGTGCACTGACGTCGCGCAGTACACGGCCCATAAAATTTCGCCTCCAACTAGCTATTAAGTCAAGCTTTTGCTTCAACAAGGGACCTATGCCACAAGAAAGGCGATGTCTTTTCATTCGGTGCAAAGGAAGATTTCAGACGAATGTTTCGATTGCACGCATTAGGGTGCGTCACACACGCCTGACAAAGCAAGCTGTGAACGTTACGTCATCGATTACTCGCTGCTAGCACAGTAAAAAAGGGTGACGCATGGTGGTTCCCTTGCAGGCGATGGCTTCTCAGGCCTGACATGCAACGTGGGCAACTACACGGACACGTCCTTCTCCCTGACCTGCTGGACACCTGTTGTAAACGACACGAGGACGGCCACGTTTCGGGATCAACAGCGGCTACGAGTCGAAGTGTTCGACGCGGGGAGAGGCAACCGTTCTGAGCGCAGCTTCTGGAGCCGAGGCATGGGTCCCCTGTTTGTCACCAGGCTTCGCCCTTCAGCCGAATACCTTGTTGTGGTTCGGATGCCTCCAGATGCGAGCTACCGCACATACGTCCAAACACTGAGTTCGGCACAGACCCTCACGGAAAGAGGAGGTGAGCCTTTGGTTATGCATTCGTTTTATTTTTGTTTTTGTCTTGTTTTGCATAACGCTTGACTAATACTAAAAGCCCAGACGCTGGCTATTGTGACTTAGATATGCCACATAGGCTGAAGCAATAAATGCTACAGCTGCGTGGCTGTTGACTGGCTTCCTAAGCGGTGTGCCCTGATGTGCCTAAGGGCACATCAGGGTCTTGAACGAGAGTACGCATTTCAGCAAAAAACAAACAAACAAGAAATGCATAAGCATAAATTTTGCCTACAAAATCGTGTTCAGCCGCTTCCACTGCTTTGACGATGGCTCTTAAGATTCAGTGAACCCTCAGCACTCCTGAAACTTACGGACATTCTCGTGTAGTTGGCAGTGCATCGAATAAACAAAAAGATAGCCGCCATTACACCACGCTACCCTCTCTGCTTTATGTAACCACCTCTTATTCACAAATAATTAACATTGTTTTTCTAATTTCTTTTTTTTTCTGATACTGCCACTTGTTGCCTAAAGCACGCCATTCATGTTGACAGTATGTCTAATACAAAGGCATTGCATTGATTTGATGTTGTACGAAGGATATAATGAGTTAAATATACTTGCAAAATGCTTAATAGCGGTTTTATTTTATTAACGTTTTCGAGCCTCTATGAGATTTTTCTTTGCACTACGCATGTCCATTATCTTTTTTCAACGCTATGTAGATGCAAAATTCCACAAAACATGAGGCGCAAGTTTAAAGACACCTTCAGAACCGTCTGAGGCTCCATTAATTATGCGCGCGGCCCCATTTGTTTGCAGATTTCAAGAGAACCACGCAGCGCGGACGCTGGACACTGACCATGACTGTGCTCGTGGTGGGTTGCTTCCTCGCAGCCACGCTGGTGACTTTCGTGAGCGTATACTGCGCATGCGCACACAGGAGACGGCGCAGGAAACCACGACGACCGCCTGACAAGATCGATGGCACTGTTACCACGTGCAAAGATGAGAAGTCGGAGCCAGTGCGAGACCATAAGCTTTGCCTCTCTTCTGTTGGAATGAGCTGAGCACGGAGAGGACGCGTAGACTCTACCAGGGCCGAGAAATATGTGGCTGATATAAAAGGGTTTACCTATCACCCTCCTCTGGACTCTTACCGTTGTCAGGGACCACGAAGTGGCCGAGGCTGCCCTCCGTACTGCCTTCTTCCTCTCTGTCGTGTTTTGTGTTCACTCGCTGGAGAAGAAGCCCGGCTTGCTTACGTCACCAAGCATAGTGGATTCTCGAGGATGCCGACCATCTCGCCTTCACAGACCACTGCGACATCGATAAGAATTTTAGTGACGGCATCTGGGCCGCTGCTAAAGTCGGCTCAGTCGAGGACGCCATAAACGAAGGACAAAAAGTATGGTGGGGCAGCCTAAAAAGAATGTAAACTATTAAACCCTGTCTGTGCCACTACGTATAACAGGCATAAACAAAGGACAGTGCATGTGAGTGGACCTATTGTTGAAACATGTATTCATTGAAGCCAGCAAGGCCCCTCTCCGCCTGGGCGAACTGTAATAGTGGGTCAAAGACTGGCGATGTGTGCCAACTAATATATGTACAATAAAAAACCCATCTCTCGAACTATGAAACAAAGTCTCAGAGACAATTCCGTCGCATTCCTGCCGACAGCCTTCGTTTTTCTCAGAGAAATGTCCGAGATCTTGACCCCTGGGGCCCAAAGTGGAATACAGAGCCTCGGTATAGTAAGGTGGTGGTGGTGGCGAAAATGTGGTATTTACACGTTAGGAGGGTGGTGTTGACGTATTCGGAGCCCCTAGTCCGGAGTCCTTTGGTTGATGCGGTTGGCCTTGGTCGGCGGAGGAGCGGCACTTGATCCTCGAGCTGTGAGCTTGTCATAGTCACTTCCCACCACTCTGCCTCACAGATGCCCATTTATTTAAGATTGACCTTACAGGCCCTGACAATATGATATAGATTGGAGATCTCGCCACACAAGCGGTACTCTCGATAAAAGAAGTCAGGGTCTGTGGCATGTAATTTGAATAAATGTGAGAATTTGTGCGTTTGAAGTTGTCGGATGTGTACTTCCTTAGTTTTGTCTTGGGCTCTTAGCCGGAGAAGAAGAGTTAACACGTGCTAGGCACTGAACATGTTTGAGTGGGAGTGTTTTTCAAGGGTCATGGAGGGTCCCGGAGGAAAACGCTCAGGCGACTTTGTTTGCCCACTCGGTCGCGACCACCCGGCGATGGTCAGGTACCCACACCAGGTTTTGGATTCTATGAGCTGGGTGTATGTTCCTGAGGATGCGGGCGGCAAGTGTGCTGCGAGTGTGTAATTTCTATAGCCTGCCTCCTAGTCCGTAAGAATAAGGGTTGAAAAAAATCTGAAGGTGCGGGAGACACCTTTATTGAGCTAGGGTTCTGCATTGCACTGGCATTCGGACCAAGTTGGTGACGCAGTGTTCACTCGAAGATGAGTGAAAGAAAGCTGATCATGAGTCCTACGGTGAGTGTCTGATGAGTTGGATTTAGTTAAGGACATAGAAACGAAATTTGCAGACATAGGCATCCATCATCGCACGTGCAAACCAGCATGGTGTACCTCAGGTGTTTTCCGTGCCGAGCAAGCTTCAAATGCTGTGCTCCCGCATGTGCGGTTATGGGAGGCATGGCTGTCAAATCAGGTACAGGTCACCCTTCCTCCAACGCTCCATTGGAGTTGTGTATGCCTTCTCTCTTTCATGTGAAAAGACTTACATCGGGCAGACAGGGCGATGTATTAATGAGCAATTAAGGGAGCATGTGCTAAATGTAAAATGTAAAGTAGACAAAGGTGCACATCTTGTGTCGCACATCATTGATTGCAGCAATTGTACACTGCGATTCCAAGAGACGTCGATTCGTGGTAGAAGCAAGAAAAGAACACGCGCGGTTGTCCCTAGAAGCTTATCACATTGAGAAAAAAGCAGAAGATTTCATTATCGATACTTCCCTGTCCTTGTACACGCCATCGTTAATTTCTCTAAGATGACTTGCTTTTTTGATTTTATCGCGGAAGGGTGACGAAAGGTATACATATGCGTGGTTTCAGGAAGAATAAAGCAGTAGTTAGTGTAGCACTTGTCCTTCTTTTTCTGTCTTCTTCGTGGATTGTCTAGTGTTTGCGCTGATCGTTTACCATGAGAATATCATGCACCAACTAGCCGCGGTCGAAGTTTTATTGTAGTAGGATTTACCCTCGGTGATTGCTTTGATCGTTTGCTCTGAGCAGTGGCTTCACACAGCTGACAGAATATTTCTGGATGGTGAAGCGTGGGCGGAGGTGAGCGGTGCTTCTGGGGGATGCAGATGGCTCGAGGGTGGCTTTGAGTGGGTGGGCAGCCACCTTATCTAGGCGGTGGGGTTAGGAAGTGGCTGGTGGATGATGCTTCTGGAGGGCAGCTGTGTTTTCTGCAGAATCCTCGAATTAGATTTCTCGGTCGCTTTTTTGTTCTTCTGCTTCAGGGGCTTTTCAAGGGCGAAGGCAGGACGGCTGGTAGTGGTAGTCCTACAGCTTGGAGGGTGCGCTGTGTGATGGGCAGCTCTTTCTGGACGATCGAGGCGCCATTCCCCAAGTCGACAGACAGACGCCGCCATTTTCTAATTACGATACAAGTACTGAATACGCAGTAAAAACTCGCGTAATATCGAGGCATTTATGTGGCACCTGCAGCGTACGGCAACTAAGCTTGGAACGCACAGCTTCTTGCGAGTCTTCCATATGACAAACGGTAGCCGCCGATAACTGGCGTCGTGGTCGTGTACAGAAGGGCGGGCACGTGAACCTTGCTGCCATTTTTTCCAGCGCTACCTGTCGGTTTTCAAGTCATGTGTTTTCGACGGCCGCATCGAGTACAAATTTTGCAGCATTCCTTACTATAAGCAAAAATGAAACGCGAGCAAGTAAACTGAAATCATAACCTAAAAGCACGAACATATTAGAACCTGGGAAGAAAAAATTGGGGGGGGGGGACACTTAAGCCCTACCTTAAAAGATTTACGCGATAGCGAATCAATTAATGCCCCATATATGCAGAATTGTTAATTCTCCGTTTAACATTCATAGATTTCTAGGAGCTTCGTACCACTTCTGGCGCAGTGGTGCAGCGGTAAAACGGTGCACCGACGCCCTGCCATGGCAGGTGCTGCCAGCGGTTGGCACTTGTACGACCCATGTTGCTGTTCCAGAGCAACCTGTCGTGACCCTTTGTTAATTTAACTGCCGCCTGCCACGGCGCAGTTCGCTCACAATCCGATGGGCAGGTTGTGATGACGCCCAAGGGTCACATGACCTGACTGGCCCACCTACGTCCTAGGTTGCTTCTATGGGGATTTCCCACTCACGGTCAGGGACGCCGATGCCGATGCCCGATTTTTCTCGACACGGCCTTCTTAATGCTGTCGCGTTAAAATACAAGCAGGCAAGCAAAGTTCATTAACATTGCAGAAGGAGAGCATTTGCTCTTTCGAAGTGCAATTAACCAGCGCTCATATTTTGCTTCCACCGGTTAATATTTGGTCAGTTTGCTGTTCACGCTTAATTTGTTGATAATTGTACTTTGCGCTTTAATTTTGGTTTTTTGGAATACCGCTTTCTCTCCGTAGAATGGGAGGTTGAGGGCAGGGTCGTCAGTAAGGCTTGGAGACCGATCCTGCAAGAAGCGGGGTTTTCGACTGCAGGACTGAGTTGGCAGGGCCTGCTCGTTCGCTCGAACCGAGTTGCGGGGCCACAGTTTTTCGTTGTACCTGGGACGCAATTAAATTGCCCTAGTACATACTTTGACCGTAGCACGAGTCGTATTCGTAAACAGCGACCATTCGTTATTACCGCGGCCGCAATAGGCGGGCCGGACTGCTGCTTGGGCTTCAAGAACGATCGCAACAAGCTCATGGTAACGTGTCGAGCGGTAGTATCGTAAGGCGGAGGAGAGGAGGGGCAGTCACGTGATCATCCATGATCTCATCAAGGTCACGTCATAGCCCTTGACCTCATCACGGTCACGTCACCTGCAATTCGTGACAATCAACAACCGGCAAAGTGTCGGCGGACTGTCTAAGGCGAAGCTCTGCTTACAGAAAGTTTCTTTTAAAGAGTGTTCGAGGTAAATATCGCAATTTACGAAACAACTTCCCGAAGCAAGGTACAAACCTTTTTGACAGCGTATGAGGAAAGGGAGCGCAATCGATGAGAGAAATAATTGCTTCTGCGCCTCGACAAGTGCAGCGTCTTTTCCTTCAGGGGAATGCGACAATGTCTGTAGCTCCGGAATGAAATACGTTTCCTTACCAACGTCACCTTCCAAGCGTTGGGCCGCTCTTTCATCTTGTGCCCGCGGAAATGTTGCGGTAGCACGCCACTAGTGTTTACCTCTTTGTGGTGCAGGCAGGAATCGATCAGTGCCGGAACGCGTCGATTGCTCCAAGCGCCAAAATGGGTCCCGACTGGAAGCTTCCTGAGTGATGGCGTATATACTGGCTCTTCTGTTCATGTTTGTGCATGTATGTGTGCGTGTTTTCGATTCCGAATATGTCGGGAAGGTCACGACATAAAAACTAATTCTGTTCATGCATGAAAAACAAATTTCTTTGCTTGCACTTCAAGTTTCCACCGAGACTAATACAAAAAGATGTTCCTTTTTATCTTACCTCCAGATACTTCGTCACGACTAATGTGGAAATTTTCCTTGTTTTTCGCCCAAACAATCAGCGATTGTCGAGCAACTTGTGATCTTTCCTTAATTTTTCAGCTTGTACTTATCGCACCAGATATATGCACCCCACCTTCTCACATATCCGAGATACTGCAACCACTCCTTTTCTTCCAGTGCACGGGAAAAGCTTGAGGGCAAAGAAGCTTCCCAATAAATTTTTTAAAATAATTATTCACCGTAGCATTCTGATATAAAAAGTAACATTGCGGGCTACAGGAGCGCATGCATTTGACATGGTTTGAAAAATTGTATTGCAGTAACTAAGAAAAGTAAAGTTCTAGGCCAGTTGGTGAGGCTAAACGGCTAAGCTTGTGTGCAGAGGGTAGCTAACAAGACACCGGCTGCAGAGAGCATCCTGCCCTCAGGAAAGTGTGGACAGTCTGCGAAGGAATTTCACTTAGAATTCCGGTAACTCCAAGGTTTTGCGTACCGCCCTGTGTTGTCGCCTGCCTCCGTATTGTGTCTGTTGCAGTTTTAGTCGTTACGTCCTATTTACAGTAATGTTTGCCCCTTTAGTGCACTCTTTTTGTAGTTCCAGTGATTATCTCTTGTGTAAAGAATAACTGTTACTTCGGCAGCTTAAGTAAATGACTTCCAATGAATGGCTGAACAGCATTCTTGAATGTCATGGCAAGAAGGAAACGCATTGCAATATTTTCCTGGTAAAACAAAGTAAGCACTTAGAGACCCGCAGTAGAGTGCACTGCTGATGAAAGATGAATCCTCAAGTATGGCTAAACTGTTGTGAAACGCAATTAGCGAGCATCATTACGCGATGCTAGGCAACAAAGTGGCACTCCTCAAGATTGAGACTTTTATTCTTTAGCTTAGTTTTGTGTTCAAACAAGCGAACGAGCTGAAAATCTATCGCATTCAGATATTCGCACATCTTTGCAAAAATAGCTCGACTAGGTGCGCGGTTCGATCGCCAGTGCCGCCGGGTACCCACCAGCGATACAAAAAGTACAAATTTTTTCCTGGTCTGGCGCTCGCTTCTTTATGTTTAAATGCTTGAAAAATGGGTCATTGACCCCACCTTGTATATAAGGAAAAAGGACCACAGATGGGCTTCGACCGCACGAGGCGGATTTAGGGTTGCTTGGCGGCGGAACTTATCTTCTATCCGTCAAGGCAATGGTCGTGCTCAGGGTTTTTCATAAAGTTTAGTATATAAACTCCAGGCGAGGTAGCCTGGCTATTTGGAGCGCTGAATTTCGCAACATCAGATTCCGGTCTGGCTTTCTTAGCTAACCTAAAATACGAATTCCCGCCAAAGGAGAGAGTTCTACTCTCAGTATTGTTATCTGGCGAAAATATTTATAAGAATATAATAATATCTTGATACTTGTCTACAACCAATTCGTCTATAAAAACAAAAAATTCTGATCGTGAGTCAGTATTTCAGAAATGATCAAATTGAAAAGGCAATTAAGAACGATGTTATAGAGGTAGGTTTATTAAACTTCACACATTGCATTATTATATTGTTTGCCCCAAGCGATAAATATATTGCTGCTGTGCACCTCGATACAGAGCAGATGTTTTTGCCCAAAATAGCCACATTTTGATATGTTTAAAAGGCCTTCGATCAAATACAATTCAACAAAAGAACATTCTGAAACCGTTTGGTACTAGACAAACAGCTAATATATACATTGGGCAGACGAAAGTGACATTAGTGAAGAAATTTCTTCCAAAAAGTTCTTTAAGTAGGCCATATCAACGAAACTACCGAATTCGTCATCTGCAATGCCACCTCTTGTGCAGTTGATAATGGAGCTACCCTATAGCGGTGTGCATCAATTGACAGAGTGTGCATTATGCTTTCCAATGATGTGTACATTGTGCTGCTTGAACAAGAGCAACGCGCAGCCAGAGTATAGGCACAGCAGCCATCTAGAAGGACGCAATCACTTTTCTCCACAAACATACCGGAGAGACAGTATTTGTGGCCACAGATTTTCACTCAAGCTCAAGAGTGACCACATTGTGCGTACAATTTGTATCCGCAGCTAAGAAAATCTCCTTGAAGTTTATTTGAAAATGTTTGCAGAACATTAAGCTCTTCACATGGCCTCCACGGAAAGTCTGCACGGGTACACGTAGCGGTAATTGAGGCAATAGACTGATAAGCTATCCTATACGCATGGAGAGTTCACGCCGTGAATTACCGAAATTGGTTTCGGAGCACGGCACACTGATTTCTAAGATGAAGTTCTTCCTTCACTTTCCCAGTTGGATCTGGAGTACCACAAGGCTCTGTTCTAGGGCCTCTGCTTTTTCTTATATATATCAATGACTTACCTGACAATCTATGTTCAACAATAAATCTTTTTGCCCATGACTGCGTCATATACCGCGAAATTAACAGTGACTCTGATATAGCTCTTCTTCAATCGGATACTGATCATGCTCTTGAATGGACTAACAAATGGAACATGGAACTAAACATGAAAAAGTGCAAGTACATGCGGGTTTCTCGGCGTAACACCACATTGCCTTCATATCGTCTTAATATTTGCAGCCTTGAGTCTGTGCCTTTTTACAAATATTTAGGTGTCTTCATTTTCCATATTCTTTTTTGGAAAGTACACATAGACTATGTAAGCAATAACGTTAACCGCATGCTGGGCTACATACGCCGTAACTTTAATCTTTCTTTTAGCTCCGTAAAACTGCTTCTCTACAAGTCGTTGGTTCGTAGTAAACTAGAATATGCTGCGTCTATCTGGGACCCCTATCAAGAGACACTAATATACCTACTCGAATCTATGCAGAACCGTGCGGCCCGTTTCATTCTCTCGAATTATCACCGTAACTCTAGTGTCAGTGCCATAAAATCAAGCTTATCACTCCCACTACTATCGCAACGTAGAAATATATCCCGCCTTTGTCTATTCCATAAGATTTACTACGACAACGCCATCCTTAAGAGAAAATTTATAACGCCACCTTGCAACTTTTGAGCTCGGATCGATCATCGTCATAAAGTTGGTATTCTTTCATGCCAAGCAAACCACTTTTACAACTCATTCATCCCCAGCACATCGGCACAATGTAATCACCTTCCCCGATCGGTCTTCGAAATAAGTGACCATTCTGTGTTTAAATCGGCTTTAACTAACTTGATGGTAACAATGTACAAGTAATTCCTGCGCCCTGCCGTTTATTCTTTTCAGCTTATGTGGTAGTTAAAACAGACCTGGTCTGCGTGGTATGCTTACTTTTATGCTTACTTTTATTCTTTGCTCATAATTTCGTGTTAAATGACTGTTAATTTGTTTGATTGTATTTGCTGTAACCTACTGATTTGCGCGAGCCATATTCTTGTTCACATTTTTGTGTTACTTCTTACTGCTGTTCCTTTGTTATTTTGTCTATTGTACCCCACTCCCCTCTGTAATGCCCTCGGGCCCTGAGGGTACTGAAATAAATAAATAAATAAATAAATAAATAAATAAATAAATAAATAAATAAATAAATAAATAAATAAATAAATAAATAAATAAATAAATAAATAAATAAATAAATAAATAAATAAATAAATAAATAAATAAATAAATAAATAAATAAATAAATAAATAAATAAATAAAGTTTCCATGTGGAGCCGATTAGCTTTACTGGCACCGCACTTTATTAAACGCGCTTCTATCTTCCTGCCGTGTTGCTTGCGTGAACTTTGCTCATCTCGATTGCTTCCATTCAGTCTGCTTGAAAATCTAGCTGTAGTTTGAAACATTGATGAAATAGTGGGTATCTTACTGTATGATACGTTGTAAACACATTAGAAGATCTTGTTTTCCGCGTTTTCTTCACACATTGCAGATTATATTGTCAGCCGTCTCGTGTATCAGGACGCACTTTCTCACAACGTCAGTAACGACTTACATATCAAGTTGCCAGTTCAGTATTGTTTTGCACAATGAGCTGGAGCCGTTTTAAGGCCTGATTGCAAACTAGCTGCTGCCTATAAAACTATGCTTGCTCATGCTGTCTCTTTTCCCTGAGGAAGAAAGGAATTCGCTCCCACCGCCTCCATCACCTAGGAAAGGAAAGGTAATGCCGAATAAAAGACATCTTTAAAAGTTCAGTTTCATGGCAATGTACTAAGCAACATCCTCAACGTTGAAATTTACAATCACGTTGAGCCATCACAATGAACCACCACGTTTTATGAACACGTTAAACAGTAGAAAAAACAACCTGGAGTTCCTCGGGCTCGAAGATTGGTCTATCTTAACTGCGGTACTGAATTCAATCTATGGCCAATCTTGAGTGCACAAACGAAAAGCAAAAAAGTCCCAGTGAGTGGTACCAGCATGCCGCAGCTAAAACTCTGACGTCACAAGCAAACTTTGCTCGCAAAACTTTCATTCCCACCTGAATCTGTACAGACGCATGTATTCTGTGAAAAGACTGAACCAAGAGATGCCTGCGTTCCCGGCGTCGTATTTCAGCGCTGCCTCGCCTGAGCAGACCGCCACACTTTCAGACAGGCAGAAGGAAACAATTTCCTTCGTATTCCCGAGGGGTCTGGCTTTAGACGCTAACTTCTTTTTAGAGGGCGAAGTGACTCCAGCGCAGAGGCGCAACTATTATCTGAGAGCGCGCGTGAGGAGAAGACTGCGGCATTAACTTTTCCCAGGTGTGTACCTTACCGGTTGTAAAAATTGCTTCCTTGAAACAGTCACTCCTACTGAACATGCTTTTTCCCTTCTTAGAATCTCGTCTTAGAATCGCAAGGAAGGAATGAAAAGGAAAAAAATAAATAATTGAAAACAAAAAGTAAAGTAAGGAGGAAGAAACAAAACAAAGAAAAATAAGAAAACAAAGAATACTATTCTATTTATTTACAGATACTTTAATCCAGAAAACGAATTTCAGCAGGGTGGAACTGCAATATATCAGAAGAAATGGGAAAGAAGTAACGAAATATAGAAAATCAAGGAAGAAAAAAAAAGCTTCAGCTAGGTTGTTCATGAAAACAAATGCTGTAATTACAGGTTTTATTAATTCTATGCCCATAAGAACTACTCTCCGAAAAATAGACGACATGGCAGGTTCGTTGATATTAAAATGCGACCCACAGTTCACATAACTGAGGAAGGATAGTGCAAGCAGAAAAGAACGGCCCAATATACTAAGAGCCAGTTTTGAGACCTTTCTGCTTGTCGAGTTCTTTGTCAACGCTTGCAAAACTAAGACATACGAGTATTAATTCTGCAAGTCGTAAAGCCGCTAAATGGTCACGTACCACTATGTATTCACGTTGTTCACCACCTGGACGAATTGTCCTGCATTACCTAGATAGCGAACCCTTTTCCTTCTCTTCATTCTTTACATGTTTTCCACGCTACAAGTGGCGTGTAAATGAACTCCTAAAACCTATAAAAATACATAGAAGTTGTGAAGAAATAAATATTGCATGCAGCGCAGGCAGCATTTGCGAAGTTCGCAAGTGTAGGACAAATATCCAAACACTGCAAAAATGCTATCAGATTCTGGAATGCAGAATCAGTTCCCAATTACTGTAATGATTAAAACCTCTGGAGGAGATTGCGTCCTGACCTCATGGGCAGCGAATAGCTCATGAATGAATGCATGATCTTAGCACCCTTCAGAAACGGAGTGGCAGTGAGTATTTATGTGCATTTTTTTCGAACCCTTTCTTAGTGAGTGTCTAGTGTGATGTGCAAATATGCATCAGATCGATTCTCTATTAGCATGATAATGCACGCGTCTCCTCCGAATATGCGTTTTCTCTACATCTAAGCCAAGAGCCATTTAATTTTTCGGAACACAGCGGGACAATTTTAACACTTTGGGTCACACTTTTGCGGAAAGAAATCTTGCGATGTTTCTTATTTTTGATGCATAAAAGTGCAGCAGTAGCAGTTCAGCAATCGATGTCCCGACCTTTTCAGCACCATTTATTTCACAAATTGATACCTGTATAGAACACCTAGAGGTGTCTTCCGTTGTGATAAACTACACATAGGGAAGCTCAAAAAAGTTTACAGCATCTGTTCTAGGTCCCACTGGAATGGCATATTTTACAGGGGTAAGTGAACGGTGGGATTTTCTTCATAGAATGCTAATCCGTAGTCGTTTATTCCTAAATAACTGCTCTGCAGAGATATTGCGGTCCACATTTCACAGAGCGCATGCATAATATTATTTGAAGAGCAGAATCGGCCGCGCCATGCCTACCATCACGAACGCGTTTGTGATAAGAAGGTATCAATGCCTTATCGTTGTGTCACCTCAGATGTCTTGCTCGTTGTCTTGCTTGACATCTTGCTAGGAGCCTTGCTGGCAGCCTTGCTCGGACTCTTCACCGGTGCATCGGGTTAAGCCTTGCTCGGTGCCTTGCTCGGTGCATTGCTGAAAGACTTGCACGAAGCCTTGCTTATGGCCTTGCTTGGAGCTTAGCTTGCACGGAGACATGAATGAAGCCTTCCTCAAACCGTGGCTGGAGGTTTGGCTTTAAAACTTGACCGTAGTTTGCTACTTGTCCTTGGCCATTTCAGGAAGGACGGCTAGAACTATTGTTCTTGTTGTGGTCCTCAAGGAGATAATGACGCGTACCCACTGAGGGGAATTGGCCAAGCTGCTAGGACACTTCCCATCCTTCCGTCTAGCGAGTACCTGGCACGGAACTGGTGTGAACTTGATGGATTTTTTTTTAACAGCAGAGCCGAGAACAAGATCTATGTACACCCAACAGTTTACAACGAAAGGCTGTAGCAAGCTGCGATACTGTGCTGTAACATTTCACATAAAGCCGCGTCGTTGAGCTCAGAAAATACGATGCCTTGTGCGCAGATATTACCATGCTCAAATTCAACTTTAAGTCGACTCAAAAAAGAGCAAATCATGCTGTCTTGGCTCACATGCTGGAAGCAACGAAGTAAACCAGAAAAACGACGGGGACGTTGAGAGGGCACTTATATCCACAATCTTACGAAAATTTCATTCATTCAGATGTGAACTCACACTGCCTTCACTGTTAATCTCTGGAACACACGGACCTGCGCAAATGGTGTATTTACACTGTAAATTGTAAATTATAGTGCTTGGCGAATATAACGCGAATTCCAACGACAAGAGCCAGGATTACAGTACATATAAAAGTAGCACATGCGCAATAATGTAAGCAACCTCTCTTTTTCTACTTCCTCCCTGCCTTGCAGTGAGATTTCCCTTTAAAATTAAATCACGGGCTAGGCCCGCTATATTTACACCACTAAGGAGAACGATATGGGTGTCAAACCTACACATTTAAATGGCGATGAAAATCTTTACACGATTCTGCTTTGAACAATTATTTTCTGTTGCTGTATGGAGCAGTATGGTGCGTTTAATCAGTATTATGGGTGTGTGTGTGGGGGGGGGGGGGGAAATGTCGTCATTATAGGATATTGCCAATTACCGCCCCTGAGAAGCGTACAAGGAAGAAAAGCAGCGTGCGATGATCGCTTTTTTTAAATGGTCGTGAAAAAACGTCGCTAATCACCTAGATATTATTTCACATTAAGGAGGCACTTCTATGGCATTTAATAGGGATGATAGTGCCCCATAAAGGGAATGAGCGCGGACACAACAACGGATGATGAAACCGGCTCCGGAAGCCACCTCACTGCGTCCACGCAAGATGTCATTGTTTCTGCGGAAGCAATTATTCATCGCAATCTTGTGATTACTACCGACGAGATGGCGCAGGAAGTGTTGATTAACCATGGCTCGGCACAAATTCTGGCGGCTTATCTTGTTAAAAAGTAACAGCTAGGCGGGTGCCAAAAACACTTGATCACGAAATGGCATCATTTCTTATCGGCACGTGTGAGGTGGTGCTATGCTGCATTTGAGCGCATAAATGTGACATTATACAAGTTTTAAGTTGAATAAATTAACGCCGCATGCATTATTTCACACCAGGAGGCAAACGAGCATCCTAAGAGCATCGGCATTCATCGCTGCCGTAACCGCAGTTAAGAGCACCTCCGGTCGGAGCAAAACTTATTCTTACACTACTTTCGGGCAGTAGAGGGCCAAACGATTGAGTCAAATTTACATCAGACTCAATATAAATGGTAATTGGCTCTGTGCTCCTAGCGCAAACTACATAGAAACTACAATCAATTCTGAAACCTTCGGCTAGCTGCCCTCTAGTGTGTTGGTGCAAGAAGACAATCCGTTTCATCACAAAGGTAATGCAAATGCAAGACAAGTTCAGAAATATCTCTTTGTGTGATCCTCTCTCAACAAGCGTATGTATCCGCCCGAAACCGGCATAACGTTCCTTTTGACTGCAGCTTGTAGCTAAAGGTTTGGGCAGACACGACAGAAATTATCACGTCGCAAGAATCGAACAAGGCCATTCTGATTCCTCAAGAGCTCACTCAATGAATCGCTCGATCTGAACAAGGAAGCGGCATGGGTTCCAAAACATGGCTCTTTACTTTTTTTCCTCATATTTTAGCGAGCGTAGATTTAATATTTCCACTACCGGAAAGAGCACGTTGCTGAGAGAGTCCAATTTCCTTCCGTCATAACTAACAATCTTTGCTGTCACCAGGGTAAAATGCGCCGGATAGCTACTGCTTTTAAGAAACTCATCACAATCAACTCTTTCTCTGAGCAAGTGCTCACCTTCTGGTAAGAACAGTACATGTTTTACCTTGGCTCCCTTAAAAGCTATTTGATTACAGTTTATATCCTATTCATGTTAGACACTATATATTTCGCGAAGTTTATTCCCTTTCCCGCTCTGCTAGCCTAACACCAAGCAGCGACTGATGCCGCCATGGCGTACATTCTGACACGTTCGGGATGAACGATGAGAACGAGAATAAAAACGAGTAAATGAGACGTCTGACCTCCGTAATTGCCCGATGCGCACGTGGCATGATCTATCCTTGGCGTGATCATTCTGCCAGCTGCTTCATTAATAAACCCAATCGAAGAAAAAAGCTAAAAAACTTTTTTTTTCTCAGATGTCTTCGCATTGCGAATGCCGTTGACAAGGAGTAGGTTTAACTGTAGTACTGTATTTACTGAGGCCACCTGTTTATTACTGAAGTAGGCGCTTCCCATCTCTTCACGGGCAGCAAGTCGGTAGCGAACTCTCCGTTAGGCTTATTTAATAGAGTTCTTCTTTGATAAAGCCTAAATGCGGGCCAAAACACAAAGGAAGACAATCGGACTATGCACATACTCCCTTCAACTATCGTAGTGCTTCGTCCCGTGCTGGAGGTTTCAACAAAGAGGAACTATGACTGTTTATTTTTATGTGCGCCAGAATAACTCGCACTATAACCATTTTCCTAATAATTGTTCTACTAAGCTATTAAGGAAAGTTATGTGTTGTGACTGTCACACGTCTATCTAACAATTCAGAATCGTTTTCTATCGCCTTCACATATTTTCCCAAAATAAGACCTCTTTCAAGCTTGCTTTCGCATCCTGGCCTCTCTATGTTTAGAGTGGCATTCCTTCGCTGAGAAAATAAATAAAAGGAATCTTTCTCAGTGGACCGTTCTTTCTATTTGAAAACCTCCTATGCTCTTTAGTGTTTCGCTATTGCCAACCATGATGAAACGCTTGCTGATTAGGGTAGTAACCGCCTCTATTGTTATGATGAGGAGCAACGATAAGTTTCAAAACGCCCTGCGGACAAAAAAAAAGAGAAAGAACAGGGCTTCAAAACTTGCTTTTTACAAGTTCCTGTACATAAAGTTTCTTCGTACCTCTTAATGTAAAAGTTTTACTTCTGCAATAAGCGCTTTTTCCAGCAGAGTTCAGCGCCTAGGGCGGCAGGTGCCGTAGGATACTCTAGTGCAGAGAAAGCAGCCAGCACAAACGCCGCCAGCCACGTGCCTGAACTAGCATTAATCGGATTAGCCGAATAAGTAAATGAAGTGAACATGAAGCGCGGTAGATTGCCGGAGTATTGCGAACGTTTCCGACTGCCCGCTACTAATCTAGTCCTGCTTGCCTGCAGCGCATCAGCATGAGTAGCAGGAGACTCGAGAAAATTTTAAATTTTTAATAAGTTCACCAAAATGAACGAACGATTTCGTAAAACACTTTCTGTGCGCGATGTCACGAGAATTGGGTGTTTATATGGAATGAATTATGCAATTTTGGTAAAATGTTATTCCAAGCCTTTTTAGCAAAACACCAATGTTGGTCCACTTGGCTCAGAGTGTGCATGTCACATCGCTTTGATTTTCATTGCTGTTTCCCAACTGAGCCAGTACTCGGGAGTGCGGCTGCACAAATACCCGAGGCTTGAACGCCATTCGTGCTGCGGACTGGAGTGCGCACTTGTCGATGGCGTTCGAACGGTGTCCTGCAGAACGAATGACTTGAAACCTTAAGCAGGTGCTTTTCTAGTGCAAGGCGCTCGTGCTTGTTGGGCTGCACACTTTTTCTGCGTGTCTGTTAATCTGCGGTCGAGACCAAGTGTATAATCAGTGAAAGTCAGCACCTGCTTGAAAATACCTTATTTTTTCGGCACAGCATCACTCGGGTGACCTAGCCAACTCAGCCCACCTGAGTACTTTGACGTTCTAACATTTCCGTGCGCCCACGCGTATGTTAAAAGTTCACATGCCTATGTAAATGCCATTCAGCAGTATGTGCGACAATTTGCGCATGCAGTGTTAATGCGATAGCATTATGGGCCTCTTGTAACACAACAGCCGGCCTCGGTGTCGTTGGCCGCGAATGAAACAGTTACTGCTACAACTACTGCCAATACTACTACTGAAACTACTACTAGTGCTGCACGTACTTCTGCCACTTCTCGGCCTAGTGCGACTGCTGCCGTGACTGTTGCTCTAACTATTACATGTGCTGACACTTCTCGTAGTTTCTAGGAGGTTCGCTCAAGAAACATTCTGCGAACCGCTCTGTAAAGCAAGCTCCGCCACATATTTAGTCGGCTTGCCAAGAAGCGCACTTGAGTGAGCGCTAACAGGAAGGCAGCGCCGCAGCAGCCCGGTGGAAACCGAGGCAATTAGTAGAATGGTAAATAAATGCAAAAAAAGTTTATAAAACGGTGCTTGTGGTAGGAAGAAAAAGACGAAAGAAACGAGACACTAAAAGACGCGGGAGCCGCCGCGATGGCTGAGTGGTTATGGCGGTCGGCTGCCGGCCCGAAAGATGCGGGTTCGATCCCAGCCGCAGCGGTTGAGTTTCGATGGAGGCGAAATTCTAGAGGCCCGTGTACTGTGCGATGTCAGTGCATGTTAAAGAACCGCAGGTGGTCGAAATTTCAGGAGCCCTTCACTACGGCGTCCCTCATAGTCCGAGTCGTTTTGGGAGGTTAAACACCATAAACACAAACTAAAAGACGCATTCGCTGATTACTCACCACACGCTGAACACTCGCTTGAATAGTCGATCACTCGCAAGACGAGCGAACTAACGGAATCTGTGGGTAAAAAGAATACCGGCGCTCTCACAAGGTAGAAAAGTGGCCAAGTCGAGTTCCAATAATAAATGTTTAGCACCGTGAGGCGGCTTTCGCCAACCATTACGGTCGCCTTAAATCTTGGCTACTAGCGTAAGAGTGCTGGCCAGTTGGTCATTGATGACAAAAAAACGATAACTTATTTCTGGTTTCTGTCCATCGTATTTAACAAGGTTTTATAATGTGTATGTGCATAGAAAAATAGTGGTATCGTCTCGTTCTGGAAAGGTTAATAAAGTTGCGTAACGAACTCATTAATATTGCCTTTTTTCTATCTGAAAATCGTTATTGTCCAGTTTAAAAATGCTACCATTCGTATTATGCTTGCCTCATCAAGAAGTTGAGTGAAGTTAGAAAATCGAAATGATTTCACAGGCGAGAATAAAAGTAAAATCTAGGCAAAAAAATTCCACCAAGAGTGTACTAAGCAAAAACGATTTGCAATGGCAAAAATAAATGACCACGTAATTGCGACATATGACGGCACATGGAAATGTACAAAAACCACTTTTAGGCGAAACTCATCAGTTTTCATTATCTGGCTTTTGGGTTCTATTATGGTCCAGCAAAAAATAGGGGTGGCTGTAAAGTTTATTGCCGTTATTGCAAATTGTAATAAGATAAATTTAAAATTTTCACGCCTATCGATGCCTATTCTTAATCTGCGCTTAGGAAAAGAACTTTTTTACCCTAATTCTCAACCTGCATAGCCAAAAACCAGGCTATAAAACATGGCAGTGTGGCCTATACTTAAATATTCTGAAATTTTTAAATGCGAGTGCTTGAGTTATAGCAGCGTTTTTTTTCTCATAGCATTTTAAGCTTTGTAGCGCATCAGAATACAGCTAAGACGCCAAACCAGCAACATCATTGACTGAATCCGAGTAGTCACTTTTTACCTATTACTGTTGTTTTCCTTAATTATTGAGAGTCGTGTAGCCAACCATACGTAGCATTCATATAAGGTTCTGGAATTTCGAAAACGCAATAGTCCTCGGCACTGTGGCTCAACAAAGTTTGCCTACGTCGCACCAAAATGCAAGCACTTTCGAGAAGCTTCCAGTCAAAGCAACCCCTTCAGTTCCCGTAACTCGTTGACATAGCCAAAATTTGTTGCGCCACAGCGCAGAGGGTAACTGCGTTTTCGAAAATTCAAGAGCTGACATTCATAGTAATTACAGCGGGCTGCACGTCTCACAATAAATAAGAATATTAACAGTACTTGTTAGAAAATAACTACTCAATATTATTTAGCCAGACTTCTGGTTAGCACATCCTTGCTCTATTCTGATGGGCAACACCGCTGGCGTGCTACACCTGTGGCTATGCCGGAAAAAGCCCCCTCCTAGTTGCAAAGGCCTTTCTGCAAAAATTGCAGAACATCTTAGGTGAAACAGCCGCTATATATGAACGTTGTTCTCACGGCATGAAAGTTTCTTCTTTGTGAGCGTAGTAAGGAGAGATCCTGCTCCAGGTGATTGCACCCGCTCTAAGCGCCCTGCCATAGCGTAAAGTATTGCTTCTCTTCTCTGGGAACTTTTTTTAGCCGCCTTCATGAAAGAAAAAAAATTCAAGATTCGCAGTGATCCATTCACTGCTTCCAAGGACCCTTATTTTCGTGTTGATAAATTTTGTCTTCTATGCGGTACATAAATTCTGAAGATGCGCCTGTTTTACGTTGAAGACCTGATCATTAGTTACGCCGATAGCTCCTCAAGGTGTGCTTTGGTGAAAACTTTTTTTCTTGCGCTCTATTTTTTCTTGAGTCTAGCAATATGTCTGGAGGCTTGTGAATGGCTGCTTATTTTATGGTAATACTTTCGTTTCTCAGGGTACGATACCGGTCGAACGGCTGGAACGTTTTATAAAGCATAGGTTGGGTCATAAATTTCTTATTGCGTGTAGAAATCGCTTATCACAGAGAAACTAAGAAACATTAAATGTGTGTCTTTATTACACAGTCCTAAATGTCAACCTCTTGATTATGCGCTCCTGAAGCTTGGAATAAAAATGAGCTAATGTAACTCCTTTTAATCTTGCGCTTGTTTTGGATGCCACATCGGTAAATCATACGGACGGCCACGGTCTCAGCTAAATGACATCTTTCGCCTGCGGGTAGGTCTCACGTGATACTTTCTTACATACTCTGCGAATATTTCTCATTAAGGATGGAGCCTGATTTCGTCCATTGGAGCTCGTAGAAACACATCGGTAGATAATATTAATATTATTGTGTTGCACACGCCCAGTAACAACTATGTGTTCTTGGTACGGACGGGGCTCAAACAAAAGCAAAAGTAAAAAAATTGGCGTTGGTTTAGCTCTGGCTACACCTGGAGTGACGCGATAGCTAGAGCTGGCCGAGTGGAACTTGGTCACATGACGAACCACGTGACGAACCACGTGATCAGCCACGGCGCCGCGCCGCCGGCAGCTGCTCCGCACCACGTGGCCAACCACGTGACAGCATGGCGGCCCAGCCACCGGGTGGCGCGCCGCCACGCTGAAGGTTCGATATGCTACCGTAATGTAGCTATCGCTAAAAACCGCAATATAAGACTGAGATCGAACGAAGTGAGCTCTTATACCACTCGCAGAAATGGGGCGTTCTCAGCCAAGACAGAGACGAGAGGTGATGTTATATAGCCATACATGAAGATGCAGTCCACGTACAATACTTGTACTAACTTCCTCTGTTGACGAAAGCAGCCTTCCAGGCCATCCTTCACAGGGACGGAGGTTGTCGAGTATTAGGCTTCAAGCAGGCAACGAGCCCTGTCTTGTCAACAACAACGGCGCTCAGTACTGAACAGGAGCGGCTGCAGCGACACGGTAGTACTCCGCGCCTGTTTGTTCCAGCCTGGAATAGCATCCAATAAAGCGGCTGCAAAAAGTTTCCACAAGCCTACACTACGCATGGATGTTCACATTACAACCTCGTCGCGAGATCTGAGAGATGCATAGTGCTTAAAATAATAGCCAATCAGTTCAATAATGCTGTTGTGTATCTGCCACCTAAATTCTGAAAGAGGACTAGCAAGTGCGATCTTCCACGGGTATTGAGACCTTTTGAGAGTCGTCTGAGTCAGTGCTCCGCATTCGACTTATCGATCTGCGCAACGTTCGAGGACTATTTGATCAGCCATTCCCAAGGGTGTCATGCACCGTGAGCGTTTGTGAACACGTGTGCATGTCCGGGCGCGTTTCCGTGAAATGTGCGTAGGCGCATTTTCTTCTGCTTTCTTTTCTTTCTGTCGCTGATACTTTGTGACGCTCAAAATTTATTTATTTGCTTATTTATTTTTTACTTATTTTAATTTATTTATTTATGCATACCTTGCAGGCCTAAAGAAATGCATTCTGTAAAGGTCAGTGAAATACAGAAGTTTGTGTAAAATAGGTTAAAAATTAAAAAATAGTAAAAGTTTAGCAAAAAAGACAAAAACAAGTAACTTCTGATGAGGGAGATTTAGGGAAGGTTGACTGTAATTATTCTCTCTATTAGAGTTCTTTCTCTTCTCGCGCTATTCGGAAAGCAATTAATTAGCATTAAATTAAATTAATCTTTTCATTTTTTTATGTCCCGGAAATATACACATGTCTTGGAGGTAAAGCGCTGTCTGGGGCTCATGCAGGGTCAGGACGGGAAGCGATAACGAGATCGGCTGACGACAGTCCTAACCTAGGATAGAAATTTGTATATAACAGCAAACTGCATTATGGTCATTGTTTTTTACTAAGAAGCTTACTTCGGTTTAGTTTACGGGGGTTTAACGTTCCAAATTGACTCAGGCTATGAGGGACGTCGTAGTGAAGGGCTCCGGAAGTTCCGACCACCTGGGGAGAACTGCCCATGGCTATGATACCAAAGTCCCATCGCTACAAAACCACGATGGTGAATAACCATAAAAAATTCAAGCATGACAGGTGGAACAATAAGGAGACAAAAACAGTACAATTACAGGCTAAACAAACAGTATGAACAACCTAGTACCGTCCACTCGACGTGAATGAAGTAGCATAGGCCTTTATTTTAAGAAAATAATCGTATATAATGACAAACATCAACGAGATGGAGGGTGAATATGAGCACGAGTATAAGTCATTATGTGTTATCGACTAGCTACAGCACGCCATAGTCAAATTTCTTCTAATCCTTCTTCACAAAACTCGGCTGTCGAGCACAATGGCAGAAGAAGCTTCACTAAACCTTCGGACAACGTTGCAGCTTTGGCCTTCAAATGAGGAGCAAATCCTCCAGCGAGAAGAGAGAGAGGAGGAAAGTGAGAGATCAGCGAGCGGAAAGAATTCTTAAATCTAACAGGTAGGACAATTAATGATCATAAAGAACCACACATGTACCCCCTTAATTCCGGCTATTCACAGCGCAGGAACCCGTCTACGAACAAAGGTAATTTATTCAAAGGGATAACGTGAAGCCTTTAACCCGCTTAATGCAGAGACGCATATTGAGGCTCTCTTTGTAACAATAGCATCTCATGCATATCCCGTTACTTTTCATTCCCGACCTCATTTATTTTGTACACGGTTCGCGTAATTAAAATAATGTTCCAGCAATGGAAAGAAGGACTATGCAGGTGCCATCAGCTAGAATAATGATATGGATTAAAAATCGAAAAACACAGTACACACCTTCAATCATGCAACGCGTGACGCTAAAAGCGCGTGGTGCGTTGTTTTGGACCTCAAGAGCACTTACTTTCGGGTCATTAATTACGCGTCTATACCTGTAGCGTGATTTATTAATAAGCAACGCAGTTTTTCTCTTAGATTCCGAATTCTTGGTGTGCTGAGGCTTGTGCAATTCCGTTTCACAGTGACTCTGTTTCTAGCGAGCGGCTTGTACGCAGAATGTTATAAAGTTGCAAAGTACAAGCTAAAGTTGGCATTCATTTATCGAGTCTTATGTGTTAATGAAATCAAAGACAGTTTTGCTGAACACTAACACGCTGCTTAACACGAAATATTGTTTGAAACAGAATTCTATATCGGTGGGCACCACCGCCACCAACCTGAAAGCGCGATTTAGGTCTCCATTGACCAAGGGAGCCAGTTATGACAGTCTTCAACATTTTCATCATCAACGCCAAATTTCTCAGTGTACACCGTCGGCCTAATCTCTAGTGCCACGTTTCTGTCACAATGCTCTCAACACTAACGTGTACCGCTCTAGTGACGCGCTTCTGCCACAACGTTGTCCACGCCAACGCATGCAGCGCACATCTCTCTCACTACCGTCACATAGCTCAAAGCACAAATATTAATTTGATAGCTGCATTAGTTGATGAAGAAAACGATGTGCAAAGCACAGCGCGAGAGTGTGCTGCCGTTTAACGCGAGGCGTGTTCGGCTTCGGTGATGACTCAGACATTTACAGAGTATTTGCTCCCTGTACCATCGTATCGGCAACCTTTTCTGGGGTTCCTTGACCCCCCTGTTTTAAAACGCGTTAGGCGAATGTGCATTTCTTCTGCCTCGAAACCATTCTTTTTTTTTTTAAGCTGCACACGTCAACGCTGCCCGTGAAAGCTTGGCTTCATGCTTAGGAAATGATTGCCCCATGGACGGTGAATTGCCACCTGTGCAACACACCAGAGACAATTGTCCATTGTTTTATTCTGTGCATTGACGCTATATTCCTCTGGGACATTTTACAACGAACAATTAAGAAGTACATTGACATCACACCCTACAGTATCAATTTTTCTCTGTGGAGAAAAACAGTGCTGTGCCATATGATCTATTTATGTTGCTGGGACTATTTAGTCTCTGGAAGAGCTGCATGATGGACCGCGACGCCGAATCACCACGGTCGTCGAAATCATTGTTTCGTGAGCAATGCGCTTTGGTGCGGGGAGTGTATGCTGCCCTGCAAGAGCCGCCTAGCCGGCTCCCCTATCTGGATGCATGTGTGTGCCTTCCAGACTTTTGATGTTTTGCAAGAAGAGGTCATGCAGGGGTAAGGTGGCCTGGTGTTTTGTGGCGTAAGCGCGCTTAGATTTTCTTTTTGGCACTATTTTCATGCAATAAAGAAGAAAAAAACGCAGCGATAGCCTAGTGCTCACGCAGTGGCCAGCGAAGCTCAACTTTTCGCCCCGCCGCAGGTTCGAATCTCAGGTGGAAGATATTTGTTTGATTAACATTTATTTATTTGACTTTGCGCAAAACCACAAATACAGCAAGCATACAAACATCGCAAGATCTTGCTCGGGATTTGGCCATCGAAATAGTGTTTGAGCACTAAACAAAGGAAATACTGATATTGCCACTACCGGCCATTTTAGAACGCAAAACTGCGGAGTCATATGCATAATGTTGTTCACGCTGATCCCTCGGACAAGGCCTGAGGCCAAGGGCCTTTGTCTAGGATCACTGATGCTAGTCAGAGCAAACGTCACAGAGTTCAAGGCGGTGTATTGCGCCGAATGCTTTCGCAAAGTAGCGTTATATTTGTGCTAAGCGCCTCAAAAAAGTTCGTTCAGATTTCGTTGCTCCCATGTCCGCCTTCTACATGCAAGGAAAAACTAGCGGGCTCACTGGCATAACTGTATAGAAACCAATGCACAAGCTCACTCATACAGCTACAGGTCTCAACCAGCAACATTCTGCGGGGTCTTTCAGTCAGATGGTTTAAATGTCTTAAAAATATCTTTTTACGTTTCATGGGGCTCTAAAGTTCCTCGAATTTAAGCAAAGGACATTGCACTAAACTCCAGAGCGTGGGCGCGTGCTCCTTCGCCACCGTCGAGAAACGAGCGGGTGTGACACAACTCCGCAGATCGAAATGCCCCTGGCGAATAGCCCTCGCTGGCATTCCTTTGTCTGGCATGGGCCAGTTAAACGACCGTAGAAGTTCCCCGCGGGAAGATTCCCGCGAGAGCGCGACCGAGACGCGCTCACTCTACCGGCGGCCAGAATCCACACAAACCATGGTTTACTAAAAGTCTTAAAAGGTTGGAAAATAAAAAGAAACGCCTGTTCCGCTCAGCAAGAGCCCATGGAGCGCAAAGCGCATGGGCGAAGTACCGCGCTGCGGAAAAATCGTATCAATCTGCTATCCATAACGCCAAGCACAACTTTTTTCATCAAGACCTTCCTAATATGCTCAGCGATAACCCCAGGAAGTTCTGGCAAGCCGTTAACCCTCATCATGAACACACGATTACCCTCAAAGACGAATCAGGCATGGCTATGACCGACTCTGAGTGCGCTACTTTATTCAACGCAGCGTTCTCATCCGTCTTTACTAATGAAGCCGATACGCAACTTCATACATCTAATTTACTCTTTGAGCATGCTATGCCGGTAGTCGCATTTTCCTCACTGGGTATTGCGTCCTTAATTAGAAACATGGAAATCTCATCTTCATCTGGTGTAGACAATATTAACTTGAAACTTCTAAAGAACACTAATGATATTTGTGCCGAGTTCTTATGCTTACTTTTCACCCAGTCACTCTCAACAGGACAACTACCGGACGATTGGAAAACTGGAAAGGTCGTTCCAGTCTACAAATCAGGTAACAAAGATTCGCCGTTAAATTACCGACCCATTTCCCTTACTAGTGTGCCCTGCAGACTAATGGAACACGTCATCTATACTCATATTATAAACTTCCTCGACTCGAACAATTTTTTCCATTCGTCTCAACACGGTTTTCGGAAAGGTTTTTCTTGTGAAACGCAGCTAGCCCTATTCATTCATGATTTACATGCTAATCTCGATTCTAACCTACAGACCGACGCCATTTTTCTGGATTTTGCAAAAGCATTTGACAAGGTACCTCATAAACGCTTAATCCTAAAACTTTCCCGTTTGAACTTGCCCCCCGACATCGTAAAATGGATAGAATTCCTGACTAATCGCTCACAGTTTGTCGTTGTTAACAATCAAAATTCCAATCCGCTACCAGTAACATCAGGCGTCCCTCAAGGTTCTGTACTAGGCCCGCTTCTATTCCTAATTTATATTAATGACTTACCGACCAATGTGTGCTCTAATATTCGCATGTTTGTGGACGACTGCGTCGTTTATCGCACAGTTACTAACGCCTCCGACCCATCATACCTTCAAGATGACCTAAACCGCATACAGGAATGGTGCGACCGTTGGCTAATGGAACTGAACCCTCATAAATGTAAACGTTTGTCCTTCCACCGCCGCCGTAACCCGCTTGATTTCCCATATGTAGTCGCTAACGTTCACCTGCAGTCCGTTTCATCATACAAATACCTAGGCGTCACACTGTGTAACAACTTATCATGGGCTACACACGTTACTAACGTCATTTTCTCGGCTAATAAAACTCTCGGATTCTTACGACGTCATCTTCGCCACGCCCCACAACAGGTAAAATTACTAGCATATAAAACTCTTGTCAGGTCAAAGTTAGATTACGCATCGCCAGTTTGGAACCCTCATCAAGTTTACCTTATCAATGCGCTCGAGTCACTTCAAACAGAGCAGCCAGATTCATTCATTCCTCCTATTCGTACGATATCAGTGTAACATCTTTAAAAGCGGAATCCAGTTTAGCGCGCCTTTCACTTCGTCGTCGTATTTCTAGCCTCTGCCTATACCATAAATTTTTCCATAGTTCGCTGCGCTGCGCTCCCTACATTGCCCCGCCAGCCAGCATATCCCACCACATTCGTCACCCTTTCCAAGTGTTTCGCCCCCGTGCCCGTACTGTTACCTGTGCCGCTTCTTTTTTTCACCGTGTTTCTGTAGACTGGAACGACCTCTCCAATGACATCGCTACCATCTCATGCCCATCCACATTCGCCGAAGCTGTTACCAACCATTTTTCAACATAACACTTGTTCATTTGACTGTATTTACCCACCCCTTATGTAATACCCCCAGTGGGTCTTTAAGGTATTAAAATGAAATGAATGAAATGAAATGAAGCGTTTTTGGATGGTGTAGCAAAACAAAAGTAACCAACCATGCGAGGAAAGCGCCAAGATATTGGGGGACTTTTCCGGCAGAACACATCTAGAGGTAAGCATCGAGGGAATTCGTGGAGCGACGTCTCGGCATCATAGGTATGAAGAACAATAACCCAGTCCTAGGGCTCACCGCGAAGTAATATCAAGGAAAAAGCACCTGTAGTCAACACCTAATGACATTTCTACGTGACCGGCGTACATGCATAAGAACGCACAGGAAAATTTCCTCTGTGCGATACGCTGTGTAGTTATTTTACGTGGCTAGAGGTAAGGGGAGACACGTTCACGGGATACGGAGAGTTTCGTTCCGGACCAGTGCTTAAAGAGTTGATTTTTCTTTCTTTAATGTTCTGGTGTTTGCGTATAAACGGGCGACCACAGATTTCCGCTGACAATCTCAGCGCATCGAAAACAACATGTACTAAGTCCTCCAAAAATGGTGATCTACATGCCAATGTTTTCACACGAAACATCATTCACTGTTCGGAAAATATTTCTTTCTATTCTTAAGCTTCACCGGTGCCCGAGCACTCAATTCCTTCAAGCAGTTCGCTGATGATGTCTAATTCTTGCTGCCATCATGAGCTCCTCATCTCACCAGCGGAGAGCAGCTCCCTGATGAGATTTTAGTTGTGTTCAGTGGGGCATATCAGATGGCGAATGGTCTGAGAAGATCAGGTACCATGTGACGCAAACGTCACTACTTCGAGTGAACTTGAGCAGCTTGGGCCGAGTCCGCCGCTACCTGGTCGCGGACTTGATTGAAAATACTTATTTCAGCACGCTCGTTTGGAGGCAGACCTGCTCCGTGAACATGCGATCGATCGCTGGACCAGCTCTGCTCTGCGGGAATGATTTTAATTCTGTCCCGCTTTTAGTCTACACATAGTTGCTTTGCATGCCTTGCATTGTGTTCCTTCCTCAAGGATACTCACTGGCGACAAATCCTCTTGCAACTGTAACCATACCCGGCAACTCTGAACGAACGCATTTTTTAACTGGAAACCATTTATAAACGGAATTTATTCATATAATGGAGCCTTCACAGTAACAATCAACATATCTGCAGATAACCCCAACGGCAGTGGAATTTTTTTTTCTATTAACGTTTTTGCTATTGTCCAAAGCGTTCCCCACTGGTTGTCTACGGGAGCCGTAACTCTTCAATGCGACCGATAGAAACACTTTAAAAGAAATTTTAATGCATATCAGAAGAATAGAATTGAATTGCAAGAAGTATTTTATAACTGTCTAATTTTCAAAATTTTTATCCACAATTTTGACCCACTACATGACCTCTAGACCTAGCTGTGCGAACCAGACATGTTTGTTACTGAAAAATATTTCCCTCATTCCCAAAAAATAACTGCTTGTAGAGACTGGTGAGTCCGTAGAGGCATCGACAGCATATTTGTTGTTTGTTTTGTTTTTTTTTTGGTGTCATGACGTATAACCGCGATATCTCGGTAGGAGAGCATCGGTCAGAAACCTACAGGTGTGTTCCGGCTCCCCAACAGGAATGGATCCTTGAAGAACACAATCGTCGAAGTCTAATGGCTGCGCGATAAATGCGAATAGAGGGAAGTTTTAGCACTATGGTTCGTTAAGTAAGCAGTGCCGAAGCTCGTGTGATGGACTAGCAATTTTTCCGATACAAAGTGTTTTCCCATCTTTTTAGGTGTTATAATATATTTATAATATTTGTGTATATAATAGAGACGCAATGAAAGTAATAATCGTTGTTTGCGATACGGTTTTATTTTTCTCCTTTCTCAAGTGCGTCTTGAAGCCGGGCATTATTATTTCTCATTCTTTTATGCTTGCCAATCTAAAACGATCCCTGTATGTCCAAAAGGACCGGGCTAGTAACAACGATTCTCCTTTGGTCGTGCTGCTTCCAAGAAAGAGTTGTGAATTGGCGGGGACAAATCACTAATTTCTCGTCTTTCTTTTTCAACAGACCTTTCCTTTTTTTGTGTCTAAAGAATCAAAGATAGTGTGCTTCCATTTACTGAAAAGCCCTGGAACGCGAACCCTCAACCTCTTCTTCTTGTTTTGCTTTTTTGGTCGTTTTCGCTCATCTTGCTGCACAAATATAATTCTTTACATGTAATTTTTTTAAAAATAGGTTAAGGAATTTTATGTAATTTGAATTTCTTGAGTTAATTTCTAGCTTTTAGGTTGGCCATAACGTCACGCCACGGAGAAACAAAATTCACGCTGACTGTTTAATCGCGACAGCGAAGAAATTGTATGAAGCACAGTACCGTATTAGACACAACACTTTAACCTAGAAAAACCGGTATAAGCACATCGTTAATTGCTTCAATGCGGCAGCTTATCGTTGCGACAAGCGTAAAATATGTTGATACTGAGAGATAGAAAGAGGCCGCAATATAAACCGCTTCGTAGGAGCAATCAGTTTGCACTTCAGCGCCGAACTATATGGAAAATTTCTAATTTTCAGACTCTTCGTAGTAACTTTTACTGGGTCGGCGAGATATCAGAGGGCAGGAAATATAAAAAAAGTGTGCCGTAACACCTCAAACTCAGAGTAACATGAAAAACAAAATAATTGCAAAGAACACTGCGTATGTATGCTCCCCTGCTGGCTTGAACAAACCACCACATGCATCAGCTCTTTGCACGCTCGGAAAATTTCCCACGCTTGAAGTGGCAGCGAGCAATCACTCCGAAAAATGCGTTGGCCTGTGAGTTTGCTTTTCCTGTTAGATAGGTTAAATTCTTCTCAGAAAAAACTTTTGATAGAGTTAAAAGGTAAGCTACGTCGTTTCGCCTCCGCTACACCCAACCTGGTTGCACGTTGGAGTAGAACATACAAAGAATAAAGTCTTATTTGTTATTCAAAATAAACTTGTGAAGAGAAAAAAAATATTGACTCCGTAAGCCCCACATTTTTGTTTACAATAACATTTTTAATGCGACCTACGTTAGACTTCCCGGTATTCAAAGGGGAGGCAGTCAGGGTTGCGGCAGGAGGAAATGTGTCCACACCCAACGGCATCGTTTACACTAAAATAAGCGCCGCAAACTCTGCCACAAATTTGAGGGCAAACTTCTTGGAGTGAATTGTTGTTTACAAAGATTTAATACTAGTTCACATCTGCAACATCTTAAATGGCGGGAGCCCACCATATTAAGTCACCGCTTATAAAGAGCAGTTGTAAAGGGCAAGTGACTTGGCTAAGAACCTTTAGAAATTAAAAAAATATTTTCGATGTCATCAGGTTATTAGCAAGAGCAGAAGACCGTAGAGTCTTTCAAAACGGGTTGCTGATGGTGTCTTATATTTGACCGCCGAACACTTCTGGCAGCATTTTAGAGTCACGTGGTACGCAGCGACGTTTGTAAAGATTTTCGCGTTCGCCTATACCACCTATGGTTTGTGTGGCATGTTTCCTTCTCTCAGGTACAATTCATTTTACAGCCATGACTTTCGATTCGTAGAAGCCTTTCTTCAGCCCAATGAAATGCATGCAATAATTTCTAAGAAGCGAAGGAAAGTATCTCTTTGTAACACGTGCTGAACACAGCGCATGTACCAAGCTTGTAGGGAGCATTGTTAAATATGCTATAACGCAAAGTTGAGCAGCATGTTATCAATAACTGAACGCAAAACTATTTTTAAAGGCTTTTTGAGAAAGTCGTTCTTTAATGTTGGTGGAGATGTTAGCTTATAGTGATGAGCCTAAATTTCCGTTCCAGAGTTCAGTGATGGCAGTCGACACTTGCTGACACCCACAATGTTCAGACTAATTTCTTTTTCCTGAGGATAACCTTACTGCATTCGCCACACCCCAGTAGAACAGTTGCGTTTCTCCAAACCTCATAGAAAATTTAAAGTTACGGAAGGTGTTTGCAAGCAACCGCCAACGAACTTTGGAAGACATTTATTGCGACACAAAGTAACTTCAAGCATTTGTTAAGCATGGAATGTTAGCGACCTCGTTGGAACTTGACATCTTTGCAACTGTTCACAGGAAGAAGCACACTGAACAAAAGGCAACACACTATAGCGCTGGTAATCAACTGACTGTGCTATTCAGAAGGCGCGCATATTTGAGAAGATTATAAGCAACAAACGAAAAAGGACAAAAAAAGTTCGACATAAACAGGCAAGTGATTTACGGAAACATACTCTACTCTCGACTTTTGATATCACTCAGCCAGGAAGCGCGAGTAGTCCGGGCTGACTGATATAGATGGTGCTGTGTGGAGTTCTTCCCTCAAGTAAATTTTGTTTCGATAAAGCAAGAGAAGAGAAAGTCCAAGTTTCATGCCTTTGTTTCTTTCACCTTTTCGTCCATACAGTCGTTGCAGCACACAACTTGCTGCTATCGAGAAGTCACTCAAGGACAGTCCAACGCTACCAAACAGGGGCTCTTCTAAAGGGCTGACACCTGCCGTCAACAGAGAGGTAAAACGCATTTCTTGGATGGGCCGAGTCTCAAGACAGGAAAATGAAGAAAAGCGAAGGAAGCGAAGAGGAAGCTCGCCTTTTGTCTAGGACGGTTCAGAAGATGCTACCCTCAAGCTTTGTTTTTCTTATATATTCTAACGATTGCGTTTGATGTTGTTCAGGCAGTCCCTGTATTGGTTTCACACCTTGCAGGCCTATGAAGAGTTTCCCGTTCTGCCAGTCACTATGGAGTCAAATTACGAAGTGTACTAACACTCGTAAGAAAGACACATGAAATACCCGTGCCATGTTGGTCTAGTAGAGGAGCCTCTGTATTCACAGCCCCACAAGTCCCTAAGAGTTCTCAAGAGCGGGAATCTGTATTTCTTTTAGCGTGTTGTTGCCTGTAGCCTCAGCAATGCTGCACACATTTAGCCAGCCAGAATGCATGAAGGGCATTCACAATGCTTCTTTCTGCTGCGGAGGCATCAAAGGACTGAACGGTGAAAAACGACCGCCTGGCGATAACGATCTCGTTTGTCTAAATGGAGTCGAAAGGATCTGTCAAAGGGAAAGAGCAGAAAGTATGGCTTGTTTATATGTTATTGATTTTACGTCTTCCTTTGCACCATGAATCGAAATCTATTTGTTCCACTGTGCTTTTTTTTTCTCAAGTTCTCGTCAAAAAGGAAGTTTTTCTATTTTGCAATGCGGAACGCACACAGAGCTGTCCTACGAAACACTGGGTAGTGAGCACGTTAAGGTTTTGCACTCTTTTGTATTGGTTCTGGTAGCACAAAGGTTTGGAGATCTGAGCCCTACATTTCCTCAGGTCAGTTCGGCAGGAACGTCTGCTGCCGCGAAGGGGCGTTATCAAACATACTTTATTGTGCCTGCACATTTGTAGCGTTCGCTCACTGCCGCGGAATTTGTTATTTCACGCAGTAAGTGCATGAGAAACGCAATTTTAACAGCGTTAAGCCTCCCGTTACGCAGATATTCCGGCGGCGTCGACTGCATTGTGAGCAAAAAATTATTTATTTATTTATTGTACCCTAAAGGCGAAAGGCATTACAGAGGGAAGTGGGTTAATTAGGATAAACAACAAAGAAATAGAATACAGTGAAAATAGGTATTACGAAATAAATTTCCTCCGGAATAAAACAAATAACAACATTCAGAAAACGTAAATAGTATAGAAACAATGTATACAATACAGTGGAAGCAGATATAACACACAATGAACTTTCTTCAGAATAAACAATATTAGCTACATCGTCATGAAAGATTTATTATCAGGAATGGCTGCAATATCGGGGGGAAGGCGGTTACATTCCACAGATGTGCGGGGAAGATATGACTGAAAGAATATTTGGTGTGGCATGTTGGGATGCCAACCTTGTGGCGGTGATCGATGTGACGTGAAATGTATTCGGGGGGTGACATGAAATAGTTGGGAAGCGCAACGTGATGATATAGCTTGTGAAATAGTGTTAGGCGACCAATTTTGCGGCGAGATTGTAACGGTGAGAGTGAGACGTTAGAGTTCATGGCTGTGATGCTTGCCGTATGAAGCGAACGGAATTATTTTGGACTAATTCCAAGGAATATGTAAGGTTTTCATGCGTAGGGTCCCATATTGATGCTGCGCATTCTACTTTAGGAAGCATGAGTGTTTTATAGAGTAGAAGTTTAAGGGATGGGGGAGCGGTAGAGAATTTGCGACGTAAGTATCCTGACATGCGGTTAGCGTTATTAATCACGCAGTCATTATGAATAGACCATGTTAAGTTGAGAGTGATATGAATTTCTAAGTACTTATATGTTTTTACCCATTAAAGAGGAGTGCCATCAAGATAATATGAAGGAAAAGCGTTAGATGTCCGGGAAACACGCAAAGCTTTACATTTCTTAGTGTTTAATTTCATATTCCATGTAGTGCACCGGTTTGACACCAAATTAAGGTCTGACTGGAGAGTGTCAGAATCATTTACGTTATTTATTTCCCGAAATATTACACAATCGTCAGCAAAAAGGTGAATGTTAGAAGATATGGCAGAAGGAAGGTCATTAATATAGATTAAGAATAGGAGTGGCCCAAGGACCGATCCCTGTGGAACACCAGATAACACGTTAGCAATCGGTGAATTAGGGTTATTAGCATGCTCAAATTGCCAACGGTTGACCGCTCTTTGAGTGAAACTTTTGACTCAGACCATATAGCTCATGTCTTCAGATATGTAGATGACTACCTGGTTCTGTTGAAGGAAAGTGATTTTAGTTTTGACGAGGCCGTAGCTGATGTTTTAGATACGTTTGGTAGGAAAGGCATGGGACTCACCTTTACCCATGAAAAGCCAAGCAGTGATAACCAACTGCAGTTTTTAGATATCACCTTAACATTTAACCCTTCACATGTTTGCTGGCGGTATTGTCCGCGCGCAAAGAAAGATTTGCTACCTTTTCATTCTAATCATTCTAAGACGGTCAAAAGGGCTATCGCTTTACAATGTCTTTCATCGGCACTAACGAAGTCCTGTCACCACGCTGTGTACGCTGGCTTCTTGTCACAGGTCTCAAGGCTGGAAAAGGCAGGCTTCCCTGATTCCCTCATTCTTGCTGTGACGCAGTCCTTGGTCAAAAAATTGAAGGGCAGCAAGCAGAGCAACGCGAAAGTCCCAACGAAGTGTTCAAGGCCAGAGGTGGTACCATACGTACACAGAACTTCCCACAACATCAAGAAGGTGGCCAAGAAGTACGGAGTAGAAGTTGTTTTTTCTGCTCCGCGAAAGTTGTCCGGTCTGTGCGCCCGCATAAGAAGAAAAGAAAAACGGCAAGAGTGTGGCGTAAAACACCGTAAGCCCCACGTAACCTGCAAAAAAGAAGTTGTGTATGAGTTCCCGCTCACTTGCGGGAAAGTTTACGTTGGGCAAACTGGACGCTGTCTCAACCAGCGCCTTCTGGAGCACAAAAATTCTTTAAAGAAGACAGGCTCCCATCTCCCGGACCATTGCCAAGAATGCACTAAGAAGACTAAGGTCGCCTGATTATCAGACTGTAGAGTATTGTTGAGAAGCCGCGATCAGATTGAACGGGAACTGGTGGAAGCCTATTACATCAGAAAAAAAGGAGATAACTGCATCAGTGATTCGTCTGTAATGCTTCGCCGATCTGAAACGGTTTTCTTAGATAGATTTCTGTAATCGCCTACCTTTCGATTTCTTTTGGTGTTTTCTGTTAACCACGTTCTTGTGATTCGCACAGTGGCGCTTGGGTAGGCGAAAGTATATTAACGGTCTACGTCAAATAAAGCCTGTTGATAGTAAGCGCTCGCCCCTGTCTACTTCTATGTCCGCGTGTTTTTGTTGCGCCCCTGTGTCCTCCTGAAAAGATATGAACCAACACGCCCAAATACAAGTACTTCTGAGACTGTTGTCCACCCAATTCTACAAACTGTGATCTATGTTTGAGATAGGATGTGATTGATTCTTATGCTTCCCTCTAAGGCCATAATTATGAAGTTTTTTTAAGATTCTCTGGTTAAAAAGATCAAGCGGCATTGAAAAGTCCAGAAACAGTCCAAGCACCATGATTCTGTGCTCAAAAGTTTCTACAATAAATTCTTTTTGAGCAAAAAGTGCTAGCTCTGTCAACTTGTTTTTCTAAACCCATATTGGGCTCAAGATATAAGGTTATGAGCGTCAGTAAATCAAGATAGGGGCTTCAAAGCTATTTTCTCCAGGCCTTTAGTAAAAATGGGTAAAACTTTTGTAAGAGGATAATTTGACATAACGTTCCTATAACCTGTATTGAATATAATCCATAGCTTTGCTGTTTGCATGGTGCGCGAGAATCTTCCAGTCGGCGAGCACATACTGAGAATTTGGGTAAGACAAGGGGCTATTACATTTATTACGTACTTTATAGGCTCTATCTGAATGTCCCTGGCATCCGTTGTTTTGCTGTTATTAATCGCCAATAATGTAGTTACAATTTCATTTTCCGAGACTGGTTCCAATATTGTTGTTTGCTCATTTGGTTCATTCATAACAGATAAACCAGGGGTGTGTTCGCTAATGTTGCCGAGAGACAGAAAAAAGGCTATTAAAGGCGTTGGCTAGCTCAGCACATTATAACTCTATTCCATTTCTTGTTATTTTACTTACTGTATCTGTTGCAGTTCCAGTTGCACCGCTTGCTACAACGCTCTGAGAAAAACTCCCCCACCAATATATTTTGGGCTAACGAAACGACCAGCGTTATTGAGGGCATCTTCGACCCAACTACAATGCCTCCGGTCACAGACACCGAGCCTTTTTTTTTTACCCTGCAAAGTTTTCGAGAGGTCGATTGCTCTACACGGCTTCCTGCTGTTTGTGCAGCATCAGAATTTTTGTTATGTTCTCAGCCTCTGCTTCGTATTTCGCCGCGAGCCATCGGCAGAGCTTTCGGCGTATCAATACCAGACGCAGGGTTTCGCTTCCTCTCTGCTGTTTCTTTATTCCTCAACTTGCTCAATAGGACGAACTCTCTTTTTCTCTCTTTCGTTTCTTCAGTTCGATAAGCAATGCTCTTCTTCTCTAGCAGAGACCGGCACTCTTTTTGCTGTTTTTGTTCTTAATTTAATTGTGCTTTCAGACCTTTCACATCCTGATAAAACCAGGTGACGGTTCGGACGTGTTAGGACTACCAAAATAGTAGGGGGAGCATCTTTGTAAAATGCAGGCTATGGCAGCACAAAAGGCCTGGACATGTAATTGCATGGCGATGCTGCTGTAAAAGCGTAAGCAAACATCAAAGGTTAAATAGGTCGGTTGCACAGATAGAAATGCAAGCGTAAATTTGGTGGACAACAAAGCGCATTATTGAGGTTTCGGTGAACGCATCGAGCAGAATCAGTCGCTACTGGGCCAGAACCCAAAAGGATTCACAAGTCGTTTATCTTTTTGGTAATCCGAAACTGCGAAACTGGAATGACAGTCAGAGTGTTTAGTAGCCCTACTCAAGGATTTTGGGCAGTCGAGGTGCATATAGTTTTGCGTCGCGCATGATGTATGTCACGCATGAGACCGTGTATCAAGTATGTATACGGTCCCCTGTGGTCGCTCATGCACACATTTATGGCAGGCGTTCGGTGTGACATGCACCGCACAGGAGGGGGTGAGGGAGGAGGATGTAGGCTCAGTGCCACCAAAGACAATGTGGCCGGGTTCCGCACACAGTTTGGGGTGTGGATGAGGAGAGCAATGGCTTTCTGCTTCAACGGACTGCTGCCATAACGTCAGCTTTGACGTCAATATGTGACTTCAAGCGTACTGTTCATGTCAAGGTGCGTTTGTATGCTCTGTGAGGAAGCGTCCATTCAACGTCGCGTCGGAGGCCTCGAGAGACAGTTGAAATGTGTACGGTCGCCCGACGAACAAAGTTTCTACTGCGAATACAGACTTTACTTTCTCTCTTGCTCTTTCCTACTAACTTGGGGCCTCAATAGAAAAGATAGCAGAAAAAGCCTAAACGTAGTTTCTGAGATCTTTGCATCATGTATTTAAAGCTGTGCGGGACGTCGATGATATAGAAAAAGAAACACCTGGTGTGGATACGTCACAAATCGAAAAGAGTGATGTCATTTGAGGAGTCGAAGTTTTTGTCGTGCAGGAATGAAGAATTCGTGGTATAGGTCACCTCAAACGCAATTCATATGGACCAAGTTATAAATCTCACACGTCAAACTACAAAGGCGGGAACGTATTTGCACGGTGCTGGATCTCCGCTCTTGATGTTTTTATCCTTGACTGAATTCACGGTACGATTCAAATGCATTCTTGAAAAAGTTATGCTTCCTTACGTACGCAAAAATCTGGAATTTGGGCATTTGTTTCAGCAGAATTACGATCGAATGTACTCTTATAAGCTTTTGAAAAATTGAATCAAGAAGAGGAAGGCGAACATTGCTGGGTGGTTTTAGGTAAACCACTACAACAGCTTGGCCTTTGTTTGAGTAGGCCAGTCATATTGTCGTTTGGAGCCCCCATACTTGGGTATAGAAACAATTCTGTTTTTACCGCCGTGTAAAATAAAATTTTTAAATGGGATCAAGACGGCTACATAGTGATTTTTTTAATTTTCCAATATTATTTTTATTCTTGGAATTATCATTATCATTTAACTACTCGGCTATAAAGATCAGTCTCGATCTCCTGTGTGCGTTTTGCATTTCCCGTTTCATTTCGTTGTTCCTTTTTGTTTACTTCTTCCGTCCTTACCATTCATTTTAATTTCGTCAAAGAATTATTTACCTGAAAAACTCTCTGTGCCCCGAATTCTTGACCAATCCCTTTATGTGGGCATGTGCCATAGTATGAGGACAACAAGAACAACAGCAATAGAGTGGCCAAGCCGGGCTACTGAGATTATTTCAATTGAATATGGATAACCATCGCATATCGTTGGATGGACAAAATCGCCGGCAGAGCGGGGCAGAAAGTTCACATGCTGCCGCAAAAGTGGAGAAACATGGACTAGGCGTTCCCTAGCAGCTTCCTGGACTCTATGCTTCGGCAGATTCAACCACTGATCGCCAGAAAAGGCTTGTGTGTGAAGTACTGACGATTTGGTTATTTTGAAAAGAGATTATTTAAATTTCTTCCTGATTTTGTAACAAAAGAGCATATAGTCTCCGATACTTTCATGCAATGCACAAAGAAGCTGTTCAACAAATTTGCTGTGTGAACAAATTCGTGCTTAAAATGATCGTAAAAAATAGTTGCTGCTGTGAAAAAATGTCTGACATTGCCATCCCACTAACACCGAGCGCAAATTATAGTGCAGTAAAAAACATTCACAACAAAGAAACCGAAATATGCCTTTTTTATCACTGCGGTACCTTTTATCCTTCGCTTTTCATTGCCCGCCAATCACCTAAACATGACTGCCTTACCATCAAACATTACAAACCTCGGTTGGTTCTATTTCTTCAAAATATGGGTTTTCAGGGATGAGCCTCGTAGGTATGTCGGGCCTAGACATAAGGGCCCGCCTAATTGTCTCGGCAGTTCTAGCTTCTTCTATAGTACACGAAAGCTGTGACACCTGATACAGCATTTCGGGATGGCAATTAAAATTAACCATAGCCTGTACACTGGTTTACCAAATGTCAGACTCAGGTGTTAAGTGCTTCTGAAACCGAAGACCGACTCCAGCTCCCGCTTCATTGGTGGAACACGTATTTATGATTTTGGCTGAGCCTACAATCCACAGCTGTAGCCAAGTAAACGACCACAGCGCCCAATTTCAGGTCAATTTTCCCGAGTTAGAATTCGTCATTGAAAGTTAACCAACGTACACATCGATAGGGTGAACTTTTTTTGACTGCTAGAGATATTTGCTTGGTAGTGAACATGCCAGGCTGCTGCTAACGAGGGTAGAAAATTATTAATCGAAACACATGCGCACAAATTTTGGCGCTCTTACAAACGCACACAAGGTTTTCAGAGGGTTCGTATCAGACCTGTGTAATTCAGAAAATTTAGCACGGTTTATCTTCCACGGGACGCCAAAGCGGCGTCACGACAGCAAAAAACAACATGCACTAGGCACAAGATACTGTGTCGGACACGCAAAGCAGTTTCCAGTGTTGTGCGGGGTGCCGTAAAATTACGGCCTCCACAGGTCAAGCGTTCAAGGTACTCGCAGACGCCAAATTCAGCACGCACAACTACTAGACAATAGTGGTTCAACAGGAAGAGTAGGCAAGGTCACATATCTTAGAATGAGCAAGAAAAAAGAAATAAAAATAAAAGTTCCCAGCCCACGTCGCCGGTCTGCACAAATGGCTAGGCACGGTCACATTCGATCCTCCGGCATCATCCCACCAGTCTTGCTACCCAACCAGCGGGGTCCGACACAATTCTGCGGCCTGCCCTGTGAGGAGGTCCGGGACTGCCTAGACCAGCTTGACCTGATAGCCGTACTGAATACAGCTTCTGAAAGAAAGCCTGACGGTCTACACTGAAGAGGTGAAGAAGCGCTTCCGCCGCGAGGACCAGAGGACGTCCGTTGGCAGCAATGACTGAATCGGTCATGTCCCTCATGTTCAGCATGTCGAGCATGTAACTCGGGAGGCATGTTCGTTCATTGTAGGTCAATTGATCGTGAAAAATTCTTTGAGCTTTCATACACGAGCAAAATCACCCACAGCAAAAAACGCCAGCATCGCCTTGAGGACACCAAGCTCCCGTTCTTCCATGAAAGAACGGTATAAAACTGAGTGCGGTTGGGTTCCGGCTGCCGTTAAGGAATGGTGAGTTTAATAACATTACTGGTAGAGTGCCATACACTTAAGAAACGCACTTCCGCGTTTGTCTTTACGGAGAAAAGGGTGCAGTTTAGGACATTTGTTCTTCCGTGATGCGCTTGCACATTGTCTTCAGGTAAACACTAAAGCGCCCATTTGCGAGGTCTAATGTGTACTAAACAGTGGTCCTCTGTTAGACGCGGTGCCTGAAATCAGTCACGCTTTACAGCGCGATGACGACCTAAATCTTTTCCAGGGGGATTAGGCGAAAGTTTTAGGAGCTCAAGTAAATTACTGTAAGACACTTCTCACTGCCTGCACTTAGGTGGCCCGTACTCCATTTTAAGTTTAACTTCATCTTGACGAGCCAACGTCCCCCTGAATTCTAACCCAACAAAGCGACCACCTCGAAAATCTGGGTAGCTTAGAGCACCGTGCAGCTTAAGTGAACGCGGCGAGTGCGCATCGCTGAAACTCCGCATGCCTGGGCATTCTGCTCGGATTAAGCGAATGCACTTAGGCCTTCGTCAACTCCACTGGATTCTAGGCGCACTTTTAAGTACTTCGCTAATCCTTGATGTATCGGTTATTTCATGCGATAAGGCATGAGCAGGTCTCGCCACTAATGCAACTCCCACGTTGCAATACTCTTGTTGCTTAACTGCGTACTTGCATAGTGCGCGCACATTGCATGGTACTATAAATAGGAGCTTGGACCTACACTCAAGATACTTACTCTCAAACCTTGAATTGTGAAAGTTTAAGATGATTCATTGTCCTTTCATTTTCTTACGTAATTACGTCACAGGCCAAGTAAAACCGGTTGGTTTTCTAGGGGAAGCAAATAGCGCAGTATCTGTCTCACATATATCGGTGGACACCTTAACCGCGCCAGAAGACAAGAGATAAAGGCGGGACTGAGAGGAGAAAGGAAGAAAGAGGTGCTGTAGTGGAAGGCTCCGGAATAACTTCGACCTCCTAGAGATCTTTAACGTGCACTGACATCGCACAGCACAGGGGCGCCTTTTGCATTTCGCCTCCATCGAAACACGGCCGCCGCGGTCGGGTTCGAACCCGAGTGCTCCGGATCAGTAGCCGAGCGCCCTAACCGCTGAGCCACAGCGGCGGGTGTCGACCTAGCTTACCTCAGTCTGTTCTCGCCGCTGCTCTCGTAGTCCAAGTTCCTTTCAATAAACTCCCGCCTTACATACAAAATAATGTGTGAAAGAGATACAGGCAATAAGACGGCCGCCGGCAACCGCAGCACCGCCTAGCAGTAAAATCAGTAAAGCAGATGCAGTAATAAGGAAGCAAACACATAATAATGTGAGAATTAAATTAAAATCTAAATGAAACGATATAATTGAGCCTCCTCAAGGTAATGACTGGATAATATACCGCTCCCAGCAGATGCCTCCATCTCCAAACCTTCGCAAAGTGTCAAAAGCTGTTTGCCAGGTTTCGAAGTGGAGTTTAGCAATAGATATCAATAGATATAGACAGCATAATATATATATATATATATATATATATATATATATATATATATATATATATATATATATATATATATATATATATATATATATATATATATATATATGATAGATGCAGATATCAGCTCCGAGTTACACGTGCAAAAAGGCCAATGGTGGCCGCTTGGGCGCTGCGTTTTGGCTCCAGTCGATTCTCAACGGGCATAAATCTTGTTGCGCTCGTTGTTTCTTCGTCTCATTTCCTCGTATACGCTCTGTGCTGTGAATTTCACGATGGAATCCAACAATCCCGAGCTGCTTCTGGGAGCATGGCCAGACGCTTGAAAATCCCTACAAGGCAATAAAGACATTATATCGCTTCTTAAAGAGCACTGGTTTGCACTACTGCTCTTATCTAACAAATTTTTAATTTTTTTGTAATGTATTCGCATTTCTTTCTGTCTTTATTGTCACCCATCATGATTCTCTTTCTTCCGGGCCAGGGCCGTTTCGGTGGCTCAGTGGTTATGGCGCTCGGCTGCTGTCCAGAAATACGCGGGTTCGACTCTGCCGACGGCGGTCGAATATCGATGGAGGCGAAATTCTGGAGGCCCGTGTACTGTGCGATGTCAGTGCACGTTAAAGAACACCAGGTAATCGAAACTTCCGGAGCCTTTCATTACGACGTCCCTCACGGTCTGAATTGAAACCCCGATAAACCTAAACCAAACCTTACATCCTCACGCCCCCTTCCTGTGCACAGAAAATTTGTGGTCTAATCTCTGCTACGCCTAGACTGCCTCACTGCAGGAATGCATGCGCGCTATTCAGTGTTTCGACCAAATGCACAGACAAACAGACAACGCAATGAAAGTTGTGAATAAGGAAGCTTTATGCCCTCTTTTCTTTACATCACTTGTAAGCACTCTCGTAGCCGCATCAAAGGCACCGAGTGCGCGACGGGTCTACTGAGAATAGTCGCCTTGTACCGGCGACTCGGCGCAGACATTCTTTTTTTTTTAAAATTGCATCTGCTTTCTATTAGTGTCACGCGTTTTATGTGAGGTCGGCCAGGCGGTTGCAAATCGTGGAAAATTGCGAGGCGGGCGCTATCGTTGAATAAAACAGGTTTATAGACATTTTGTGCATGCCACGAGCTCTCCAGGTGCACAAAACTTATCGCACGCAAAGACAACACTCGCAGCCACTATAAGCGCATGCCAGGGAAACTACGGTCGCGTGTTCATGCGGAACAAAGAACACATTACAAAGAAAGACACTCCTGACATTCCAAAAAGATAAATGTAATGGAGCCATTGTACATTCATAAGCGAACAAAGTTTATTCATCGTATGATGCCTTTTATACAAATCTTTGCATTCCTTCTTGTGCTTCGCTGCGCACAAAATAACATTAGTGCCAGTTTTTTGCATCGCTGTTGTTGTTAGTCTCGCACTAATTGCAGGGAAACTACTACAAGAGCAAAAGGCATTTGCATAATTTTGTGCGACCTGCATGTCGTCGGCTTGTGTCGACCAAAATAGCCTCAGCGTGCCGCGCTACCGCTACCAATACTTGCACATAAAAAGCGTTGGTTTGAATTCCTTTCAAACACTTTTCCGCATGTGTTTTATGATGTCCCGGCTTTTAGTGGTGCGGACGAACGGACAAAAATCAACTAGCAAGAAAAAGAGGAATTGTCGCCTTTAAGTGCATTCCTGGATTAAAAGTAGCACAAAAAATAATCTCTCAGGCAGACTTGCCTTTAAAGCATAAATAAGTCTTGTTCTATTTCTCCGAGTTAGGTTTATTTTAGGAATAGAGCTTTCTTAAAAAATATTTGACAAGCTGCAGTGTACCTGTCGATTTCAGTCGCTGCTGAAAGCCAGTGCCTTCTCATATGGTCAGTGCAATAAAAAACGTGGACCGGAGAGGGGACGACGTAGGTCTAGTGACGACTATATGGTCTTGGTGGTTCTGCAGAAGTCTACGCAGATTAGAAAAAGAGTGAAGTAGAAGTCATGCGGTGAACACTCGTTATTCCTGTGCATGCTTGTACTGGCTGTAGTTGGAGTTGTTTTGCATCTCTGCCCACTCAAGCCTTCTCTGCTCTGCAGAAGCTTTACATACGACGCGCTGTTGTCGTTCAGTCGTCACAAGGTCACAGCTGGTAAACGCAAGTTCACGGTTTTGTTTAATGCCACATTTGCCACACTTGCAAGAGAACAAAGCGCACAACACCCCACGTGCTCAGCGATATCAGCGCATCTTACAGAACTACAAGTGGTAAAAATTCAATCAAAAGTCGTCCCCTTCGGCGCCCTGAAATCTCGCTGTGCTGCTTAGGCAACTAAAAAAATCGAAATCAAGCTTCAGTGTATCGGGCGATGGCGGCTATTCTTGACTGTCTCTTGCGCATGCGCGAGATTACTACGCTTAACATTGGCGAATAAAATTATGCGCAAGAGGGCCCGAGCGATCAACAAAGTGTATTGATGAATGCAGAGCTTCACCAGATGCCGGCGGGTTGCGAAGCCCAGCATCGCTCCTATGAAAACGCAGCAAGCACCACTACAGCTACATAGTGCATAAGCACCGAAGCAGTGATACCACCAGCACCGATATAAGACTGCAACTCATTACATTACAACTATAAAAATGGATGTAAGAACAAAGACTTCGTCGTGCCTTCGGTTTGTATTTTGTTCATTTTTGTGCTGTAGTTAGACGCACTGTTGGGAAAGAGGCCCTTTCTGCAAAGAGCTGGATTGCAGATAACCATGCAGATATTATTTAAGTCTGCCACGTAGGAACCCGAGCGCCGACGACGCCATCGATCAAGTGGTCTCGACTCTGCGGACCGCTGTCCTTCGATGGGTTGGTGGTTCCGCCTCATTTGTGCCAGATATCCATGCTCTCTTGGAAAACTGATTATGTGGGATTACTATCATGGCACATCACTGTCAGACGTGTGTTCTTCGCCTTCGTCGTAGTCCTTTCTTTCTGTGTCGAAAAAGCTAAGAACCAAATACTCATAGTTTATTATATTTTGAACCAGCTCGACGCATTCAGTCACATTTGTCTCTTTATGTTAGTGGCGGAATGAAGACGTTCTATATGTCACTTCTCAATAGCGGGCCAGATACGTAAATATCTCTATATAGTCCACATAAATTTAGTTTTTTATTTATTTATATTATAAGCACCCTAGTATACGAACCTATAGGAGTTGGTGATCAGTCGTATTATTTATGAAGCATAAGTCGAGGTCAATAAACATTTACGATACTGAAAGAAAAAATAGACACAAAGAATCATACAGAAGTGTGGAGAGAGCTGAAATCTATCCATAGTGGCACGAATGTATCTTCGTAGCTGCTTTTTGCCTTTGTAAATTAGCACTGTTTACAAAATGAAGATAAGCAACGTTCTCAATTTTCTGTTTGTGTGGGGAGTGCACGTGCAGCAATGCCTCTTTCGGATATTCGCAAGCTGGTTTACCTTCTCACGTGCATATTAACAAGAGCCTCGAGGCCCTTACCGAAGGAGCAATAATAATAATAATAATTGGTTTTCGGGGAAAGTAAATGGCGCAGTATCTGTCTCATATATCGTTGGACACCTGAACCGCGCCGTAAGGGAAGGGATAAAGGAGGGAGTGAAAGAAGAAAGGAAGAATAGGTGCCGTAGTGGAGGGCTCCGGAATAATTTCGACCACCTGGGGATCTTTAACGTGCACTGACATCGCACAGCACACGGGCGCCTTAGCGTTTTTCCTCCATAAAAACGCAGCCGCCGCGGTCGGGTTCGAAACCGGGAACTCCGGATCAGTAGTCGAGTGCCCTAACCACTGAGTCACCGCGGCGGGGCTACCGAAGGAGCGCAGAAATCATTTTGAATGCTGCATGTCTTTCTTACAAAGCACGATGCGAACAGAAAGATGCCGTGAATCCTGAACTTAGTACATCCGTGTGTGTCCCTATCGCCGCTGCGCTGGAGAGAAACCAGGCAACAAATAGCTTTGTTTTGCATTCCTTATCGCCTCCCTGCTTATGCCTGTGTCGGCGCCATCACGGGACTACTGCACTTTCAAATCATGAATGTCCCTCATTGCTTTAAGATTGTGTGACATCAGCACTCGTAGTCGCTGGAGTACGTGAAACCGCCCTTTACGAATGTGGTCGATAACTGCTTGGCTCAAGCGCGACAAGAATTGTTATAAGACGACAAAATGTGGCATCTACGAAATGGTTATTTTGATAGTCAGGAGCCCAGAGAAAAAACCGGAGTCAGAGCACGAACTAAGGACGAAAGAAAACTTTAATGCGCGCTCGTCCGTTGCGCTAATTTAGCTGTACTGTTTTCATCAATGCTCCGTTTTGAGCTTGAGGCTTCAAGGAGCTTATCAATTAATTAAGTAATTTCCTTTTTTTTTATTTGCGGGATTGGAACAGGCTTAAGTATTGAAGTTATGCGGAAACTAGTCAACATCCGCTGAAATCGTTTTCTCTGAGAAGGATCTGCGGTTGTGACGAGCGACAGGTCGCATAGAAACCAATAAAATAAGTTATCGGCTAAATTAGGCTACGGATTAGTTAAAAGTTCGGCGAGAGACGTCATTGGTCACTAATCTCACGCGGAGGTGTTCGATGCTTATTGCTTGCGCTTCCAACACTCTTACTGCTGCGCGGCCTTCCTAGCACGAACCTCGTCCGAGATAGCAGTTCAAGGTCCGTCCGCTTTGGCGAAAAAACCGTAGTCACTGCAGCAATCTTGCGCTCGCGTGTGCCGGTGTGAGTCGGTGTGTGTGAGAGTGTGTGTGTGTGTGTTGATGTGGCGCCTCTAACACCAAGCAAAGAACCAAGAAGGCTTCCCGCTTCAGTTCCTCAACAGGGAGCCACAAAAACTTTGGCTCGGGACAACCGCGCTGAAACATCAATGTTGTGTCATTGTTGTTTTTTCTTCTTCGACATTATCCACGAGTCAACAATAGTGACCTAGTCAGTGTGTGCACGTCACGCAAAAGTTGGGTCCGTATCGACTTGAACAGCTGGCTCGCAACTCTTCCGGGCTGATCAGTATGCAACGCGGGCCGCTCATTGCTATGCACTATGAGGTTTCCCCACTGCACTGTCTCGTCGCAAGTTAGCGCTGGTTTCCTGTTTCTGTTTCGAGGGGCAGCCTAAGTAAGAGCCAGAGTGTTTCGTGTCTACACGTTAGCAGTTGTGTCCTCAACTTGCGCATTACTTTCTTTTTTTGAGCCGCTGTAAAAGATCGGCGTCCCACACCAGCCTTCTATTTCAATTTTAACATGTGAAGCCAGGGTTTTGTACAATAAGATAAGATAAGGATTTCACTCAGCACTTACATTAAGCCCCATGAAAGTTTTCCGACAGGCGCACCTATAGAAATGCAACGAAAGAAGGCTGTTTAGAAACACATCGATATAGAAGAGAGAGAATAAGCATGAAGTTGAGTAGAAATATTTGATTTCGTTAGTTGACTGCAGCATGCCGTGTCCACAAGAATGTCACGTATGTCAGCTTTCCTGACATTTTTCTGCCATAATATAACTCAGCAAGGTGTGATTTTCTTTAACGTTTGCAGCGGAATACATAGCGCGTAAAAAACATGGCGAGAACTACGCACAACCGAAAGAAGCGTTCTCTGCTGCTCTGTTTATTTCGTCTACGTAGCAGTTTTTTCGACTCTTTTCTATAACATTTACATTATTATGTTGCAGCCGCATTATGACACATTCGTAACACCAATGCTCAAGCTCCTATCAAGCGTGGCAACTAGAAGTGCGAATTTCTTTTGTAACGAAATAACTGATTGGGTACAGTTGGCACGTTGCTCCCCGCCCTTGCTCTAAAATTTGCACAAAACGGCGAAGCATAATTTCAGCAGGAATTTACGTGCGCTTTCGGGAAAAAGGTTGGGGGAACGTTCATGGCGAACTTTATTTCAAGAAATCAGGGCAGGGGTTGCTCTATCCTTCTGGTCGCATTTGCTCACACCGGCATGTTGGGCTGTCTACTTGCATACAGGGTGTTTCTCGTCATATGCATATGTCCTGCTATGCTCCAGTCCCAACGTCCAACTTACGAAGGAAGTAAAAGAAATCAGACCATCAGCATACCGTTTCCACCTAGTAATGTTATCGATTTCTTCCCCATTTACCGATCTTTCTTACTCGGCGTCGGCGGTGAGCACCTTTAGCGTATTTGTATAGCGAAATGCACATGCTGGAATAGTGAAGGCCTGAACACAAGTAACTGCGGCGACGCTCTCGCAGTGATATTCTTCACCCTTAGAGTAGAATCAATTCGCTCAAGAAGAACCTGTTTCGTATATTTTCTTTATGTGCAATGGGTGAGACTGCTTCATGAGTGGCCCGGATTTCTTTGCTTGGTCGTATTAGCATTTAATCGAGGCGAGTACAGCGAAGCGAGTACAGCGCGCTTATCGACACTCAAATTCTGTCGTAATTAAAACAAAGTTATTGCCATTTAAAACAGCAGTGTTTCAGAGTGCAACGAAGAAATATTTCTGCTACAAATTCTAGATTCCGTGTATTTGGTTGTCTCTTGAATCAAGGACACGAGCAATAAACTCTAGCATGCTTTTAGTACTTGCTCGAAGTTTACGAGGATTCCCGATTCACGCAACTATATATTTATAATACTTCTGGTAATGGCAAGCGATTGGATTAACACTGACGCTGAACAGTTGTTTATAATGCGGCATGGTCGGCGTGTCTCCGATCGTTGTTATTCGTTCATTGGCGTTCGCAACGCTTTCACACACAAAAATAGAGATTATAAATTATGGTGTCACACACATCGACTATGAGGGACGCTGTAGCGGAGAGCTCCGATTTAATTTAGACCACCTGGATTTTTTTTAATTGTTCAGGCACCTTGCAGCACGCAAGCGCCATTTGCGTTCTGCCTGGGTTGAAACGCGGCCGGGATCGCACTCGGGTCCTGAAGCTCAGTGGCTTAGCGCCCTAACCAATTAACCACCGCGAAAGCGTGAGAAGTCCCATTTGTTATAAACGGATGAAACAATGAATCTATAAATGATATCTATAAAATATCGCCCTATATTTTCAAAACGATCAATGACAAATCCACACGTAGTTGTGAATGTGAATAGGAGGAGGGAGAAGAAGATGAAAGGCAGGGAGGTTAACCGACAGAGGAATCGGTTTGTTAGCCTGCACGCGGGGGAAAGGGGTGTGGGGATAAAAAGTGAGAGAGAAAGGAGAGTCACTATGAAAAGTCAGCGTTCGTAAAAGTCACAGCCTATCGTGCGGGCCAGAAGTTCGTAAAAAGCAGAGCAGTGCCTTGGAGGCCTTCACCGCCGACGATCGCCGCGGACAGAGGCCGAGAATCTTCATTTCTGTCAGTGCGCGTGAATCTAGACGCTCCAGCGCATGGCAGAGCGACAGCCTTTCGGCGCTTTAGGCAGGACAGTCACAAATAATGTGGGATATAGTCTTGTCATACCCGCAGATGGCACATGCAGGGCTATCAGCCATACCGATTAAGAAAGAGTAATGGTTGGTGAGAGCAACACCAAGCCACAGGCGACACAGCAAAGTTTCTTCACGTGGGGGTAGGCCGGATGGGAGCCGAAGGTTCACATCTGGGTCCAAGGCTTTTAAATGTGAACTGGAAAATTGGCCGAAATTCCACGCGCCAAGCGTTATGTTTCGCGCAAGAGCGCGAAGCCTGCCCGCTGCGTCTGATCTCGAAATGGGGATCGACACGAAATCGCCGTCATGGCCTCGCCCACGCGGTGATTGCCTGCTATGCCGTTGTGCCCCGGTAGCCATTGGTAGATAATGTCGTGCTCTTTATTTATGGCACAGTGATGTAGTTGTGAGATTTCTGCGACGAGTTGTTCATGGATTCCACGGCGAAGAGAAGCTTGTAAGCCTTGGAGGGCAGATTCTGAATCGGTGAAAATAGACCACAGCTGTGGCCACTGCTGGTTGATGGGTTCAATGGCGGCACGAAGAGCAGTGAGTTCTGCACCCGTCGAAGAAGCCTGGCGAGCTATCCTGACTAATTTCTGTAGTCTTTGCGGGGATGACCACGGAGCCCGAAGAACTGGTAGGGTTCACTGAGTCATCGGTGCAGACGTGCACCCGGTTTGCATGGTGCTCATGAAAATATTCAAGTTTGACTTGTTGTGAATGTCAGTAGTCAATCAAGAAACCCAGGTGGTCATCTGGAGTTCCCCACTAAAACTTCATTGATCGCCAGTATAGACGACAGGGCAGTAAATAGCTTGCACCGCATGTTACCGTCAAGGAAGATAAGGTAAGCAAACTTTATTGGATCTTTTAAGGAAATCGCGGCTGCAGGACCCGCGTCGTCCTCGTCTCAGGCGGTTCCGGGTCCTGTCATAGCAAGGTCGGGCCACTATTCCAGGGCTCCACTGAGCCGCGCTGCCTCACAAGCGTGCTGCACCAGGGTCCTTTGGACTGTGAGCTCGCTGCTGACGAGCCAGCTCTCCCATTGCTCCGCACTCGGGTGTTCGTGTTGGTGGAATGTTTTGTTTCGCTCACACTCCCACGTGATGTGGTAGAGTGTCGGCACCGCCCCGCACCAAGGGCATGTGGCTCTGTACTGTGTTGGAAACATCTTGTTCAGTAGGTGTAGGATGAAAAAAACACCCGTCTGCAGCCTGCGCCACCCGGTCGTCTCCTCCTTTCTTAGCGCCCTGTGTGGCGGTTGGTACCTATATCATGCCCCTGTATAGGCCCAGGTACTCTGCGTACCCCCCGTCACAGGCCTGGGTGTAGAAGTCGTCCGGTTGACACGCTCGGAAACTCAACTCGAGAGCGAGGCCGTCCGCCTTCTCATTCCCCTTAGTGCCTGCGTGCCCGGGTATCCATATCAGGTTATGTATGTGTTTTCTATCCAAGCATTTACCTTTCTGAGTATGTTTAGGGCCACGCGACCTATTCTCCCTCTAATGTAGTTTCTGCATGCCTCCTTCGAGTCAGTAAGTATATTTAGGGATTTGTTTTCCCTGGACCCATTAGCTACCGCCAAGGCTATGGCGATCTCCTCAGCCTCTGTTGCGTCCGCAACCCCGGCCGCTGCGCATGTATCTAGGTCTCCCTTGTGATTGACCACCACCGCTGCAGCCGTGCGTTTCCTTCCGGTTAGGTACAGTGACGCATCCGTATAGAATGTGTTTTCCAGTTGGGCCAGTCCCCGTTCCACATACTCGGCTCTCGCTTTTCGTCTGCCCTCGTGCAGGTTCGGATCCATATTCCTAGGCAGAGGGGCTACCCTAAGTATTCCCCTGATTCTGTGTGGGACGTCCTTGTACCTGTCCATGTGACCTTGTGTATCCACCCTTATATTTTTCAGTAGCGCCCGGCCTGTGGGCGTGCCTCGGAGTCTCATAGTTTGCGCTCTGAGCAGGGCTTCTTCCAGTCCGTAAAAGGTGCTGCTGATTCCTAGTTGGAGCAATTTTTCGTTTGATGTATTCCTGGGTAGATGGAGAGCGATCTTGTATGCCTTCCTCAGGATTACATCTATCTGCTCCCTGTCGTCTTCGTTGTCACTTGGTAGGGCAAGGAGCATGTGGCACGGCTGACTATCAGGCTATTAACGAGTCTGAGTGTGTCCACTTCTTTCATGCCATATCTCCTGTGTGAGACCCTGCTGATCATTCGTCCTACCTGCTCTGCTGCTTTACTTATTAGGCTAATGGTGTGGCTGCACTTCCCACTCCTTTGCAGCCACATACCCAGCCCTCTTATCATGTCCTTTTCTAGGATTTTCTGCCCCTCTAGACGGACTTCTAGGTCTGCCTTGGTGGGGTGCCTTCCGACCCTCAGAAGCTCTGACTTCTCGGTTGAGCATTTGAGACCTCTTTCCCTGGTGTAGTTGTCCACGCAGGAAGCCGCGTCCTGTAGCCTGTCGTGTTTCTCCCCGAGCGAGCCTTGGGTAACCCATACCGTGACGTCGTCTGCGTACATCGCATGTTCAATTCCCGGTATTCTTTCCAGTTGCCTTGCTAGCCCGATCATCGCCACGTTGTATAGGATTGGTGAAATAACTGACCCTTGGGGTGTGCCTTTGCATGGTGTGGAGAAAGGATCGCTTCTTAGCTCTCCCAGACCGACCGTTGGAGTTCTGTCGCTTAAGAAGGCTCTGATGTAGTTATGAGCCCTTCTTCCGCAATTGGTACTGTTGATGCCTTCCATAATAGCCACGTGGCTGACGTTGTCAAAGGCTCCTTTGATGTCTAGGGTCATGAAAATGTTTTCCCCAGCCCTAGGCATTGTGGTAAGGACCTCCTTTCTGAGCTGTAAGAAAAATATGGTGGATATGTTTATAGCTATGTGACTGGGGCAGGACGACGGCCGCTGGCGAAGCGTGATAACCATCAAGGAATGCAGCGGCAAACCAGACACCTCTTTGCGAACTCTCCCGAATCTCGCTTCAGGTTCGCGATATGATGGAAGAAAAAACTAAATATAGCCATTTTAACGAAAGAAAAATTACGAAGAAATTCTCCGCATCAACAGGCAGCATGGCTCGAAACATACGGAAAACAGAATTGATAACTCCTCACGGCGAGCTAACGCACGGGTTTATGTCTCCTTTCTGCGCGCCATAAAATGACGTCCTGCACTCGTAAGCGCAAGCTCTGCGCTCCAGTGTAGTGTAAGCTTGCTTCACATCTGAGACAGAAAGAACTTTTTCCGCCGCCTGCGTTTACTCAGTTCCCCATCGCGCTGAAGTGCATTGCGGCGAAGCGAACTTCATAAGTTATCCACGTAGGAAAGAATGCAAAAATGCGGCATTCCCGCGCGTCCATTTAACCTGTCCGCGTCTGCTGCTCTCATGAGTGAAATTGAGGTAAGGATGTAAATCGCGCTTTTTGGTGTCACTTTCGGGCTGTCTTTTTCCAGAGTACAAGCGTTAGCCGTCTCCTGTGCAGCCTTGCCCAGCGAGAAATGAACGAAGTGTTTCGCTTACTCTACAGCCTGCATGAAAATGATCAAAAAGCAGTGAAAATTCAAGTATTTGAGCAAGTACCCCAAGCAGTAGAATCGTGAGGTAATAAAGTTTCTGTTTAACTGTTTACATATGCTGATGTGGCTTCGCTTTGTTGTATGAAAGCTAAACATAATGGATTATAGACCACTCGCTTGTTCTGAAAGAAAAATTCAAGACTAAGGTAAATAAGGTGAACCGGCTTCGGCAACACATAAGATGTTTCTTTCACTTTTTTTGCAAAATATATGACGCCGCAGTAAATCTAGCCGTTCAACTTTTCCCACCGCAATTTCAGATTTCCCTTTTAATTTCTCTATTGAATAGCGCTTGGGAGCCGTGGCGGAGTGGAAGACGCTTAGTGGGCGTGGGATCCAGGACAAGATTTGCTTAAACTTGAATTGTGAGAAAGAATAATAAAATCCACCGAATGCTCACATCCGCAAGATTAAGAGAAGATAACCGGGGTTCGTCGTCCCAACTATGATGGCCAGCTAGCATGTACGCTTTATGTGATTAATTTAAATGTTCAGCTGGTAATTCTCAAAATTTTCAACTGCACTGAAGAGAAAGCGAAGTGAAAGAAGAGCCGTACAATAAGATTGCGGCGCCCAATAAATCGCCCCAATCTATAACAAAAAATAATCCAGAGCCCAACAACAAGGCCTTCTACATATACCGCAGCGTAGCCTAAGCCCTTAAAACATTGAGTATTAACTAATTATTCTTTGAAAAACCATTTGCCCGCGCTCAATTTCTAAGTATGTGGCGTGTCTGTCGGTGCATTGATTTTAGCGCGCACTGGTCCCAAACGACTATACGCCTTTTCAAAAGTATCCGCACATGAGACACAATACCAGGAACAATGAGCAGGAGACACAACACCTGTAAAAAAGCGGAATGATTTTAGGTGGACATCAATGCTAATCTCACGCTTTTCAGTGCGCTTAAACTGAAATTGGACAACAAAGTGTCCTGAATCATGCTTTGCAACGATTCCTCTCATTATACATACTTCGACTTATACCCGTGCTAGCTGTCGCCTTTGGAATCAGGGCCGAGAGTCATGCCACTAATCCATTTGCCAGCTCTCGTACCAAAATCAAGGCCAGCCAAATAAAAGTGAAAAAGCATTAACTACCAAATCGTTACTTGACACGTAAAGATATAAAGGATGTCTATTCTTATAGGCGAAGTGAAATCTTTCTGTTTTGATTCGTGGTCGCAGTTCAATGGAAAATGTTGGAATGGGAAAGGCTGTGGTGTAGTATGGCATGCTATGGCATCAGTGGTATTTATTTATTTATTTATTTATTCCTCAAACGCCCTTTGGACAGGAGCTTTACATGAGGGGTGGGTGGCTTCACAAAAGAAAATTTGCAATGGCTGTCTTGAAATTTGTCGCACTGGAGCGCTTCTTCAGGTAGATCATTCTAGTCTTTCGTTGTTTGTGGAAGAAACGAGTGATGGTACGATGAGGTGCGTGCGTGCGGCGGGTATACAGACTTGGAATGACTGGTCCGGGATGAGTGCCGGTGAGCCGGAGATATAACGATGTTATCAATTGGAAAATGATCGAACTTATGGTAGAGAACGAGCCTGGCTATTTTACGTCGATATTCTGGATTGAGAAGATTTGTATTAGATTTTATGGCTGTGACACTAGTATAGGAAGAATAGCCATGGAAAATAAATCGAGCTGCCTGGTTTTGGATAGATTCAATGGAGTTAGAAAAATTATTCTGATGAGGGTCCCAAACTGAGCATACATATTCTAGCTTGGGCCTTATAAGGGTTTTGTAAGCAAGAGTTTTTGCGGAAGAGGAGCAGAATTTAAGATTTCGCCTGAGAAATTTGAGAGTGCGGTTAGCCTCGTTAGATATTTTCGCTATGTGAGAGGACCACGACAGATTCCGTGCTGAAATAAGTCCTGGATATTTATAAGACGTCACAGAAGATATTACTGTGCTACCAAAAAGATACGTGGGCACTACGTTAATATAGCGGCGATAGAAAGTAATTAATGACGTCTTCCTGACAATTAAACGCATTAAACATGTTTTACACCATTTTTCTAGTCGCGTTGAAGAATGAGAGCATCTGAACAATAGTTCATCGGTTGGTAATAACACAATCATCAGCAAACAAACGGATGTTGGAAGATATATCATTAGAGAGCTCATTGATGTAAATTAAGAAGAGCAATGAGGCCAGAACGGAACCCTGAGGCACACCAGAAATCAGAGGAGACAGCGGAGAGGAATAAGTATTTGCGAAAACGAACTGATGACGGCCGATCAATAAACTTATAGACTAGGGGAAGAAGATTTAGGCGTGAAAGTTTCAAGAAAGGTCTATTATAGGGAACGTTGTCAAAAGCTTTCTCTAGGTTTAAAAACTGTGAATCTACAGGTATGTTGAAGTCTTGGTGGGAGCTAATGTCGTTTATGAAAAGTGCAAGTTACGTATCGCAAGATAAAATCTTAAGGAATCCATCCTGACTTGAATGAAAAAGTTGTTACAAATAAGAAAATTCATGATTTGGCTAAAAATGATATGCTCTATCAACTTAGAACAAACGCTAGTAATGGAAATTAGCCGGTAGTCAGGATATGATGATGACAATCGTTTTTTTAGGAACTGGATTGACCTTACCTGTTTTCCAATCCAGCGGCACGACTCCAGACGCAAGAGACTGTGGAAAAATGTACGACAGAATGGCACTGGTAATTCCTTTGGTGGTTTGAGTACTTTGGCGTTGATGTCAATTCCAGCAGATGAGGGTAGCTTCAGTAATTCAATTAATTGGCAAATGCCGCGGTGTTCAAAAGTGATGTCAGGATGTTGAAGGTAAGGAAAACAAGAGATATTGCCTTCGGGTTCTTTGTTGAAAACTGAATAAACGCAGGGATTAGAGTGGTTGCAACTTCAGTATAGGAAATAGGAATGTCGTTTTGGCCAACTATAGTTATAGATTTCTTCTGGCATGGATTTATAGCCTTCCAGGATTGATGAGGGTTACTACGTTGCATATGAGGAAGTGAGGTAGAAAAGAAAGATTGCTTAGTTATTGCAGCTAGAGACTGAAACATTTTATCAGCGCTGTGGTACCTTTCCTGTGCGCGTCAAATGTTACTTTGATCGGCGATGCGATAGAGTCGTTTATTTTTATTGTTGAGGCGATTTAAGGTGTTATTGAGCCAGGAAGGAGACAGCCGTTCGGTTACGGTAATTGTGGAAATATGGGCGTTGATTAATACTTGCATTTTTTATTTAAAAATTAGCCAGTTATCTTCAACTAAATGGCAGGAGAACGCATCAAGAAAAGAGAAACTAACCTGAGTTAACTTTTATTGAAAGCTATGTAATCACCTCTGTCGTAGAGGGTTATTTTCTTTTTCATTTTTTTCGGGTACGCTATGCGAGATTATTAAGTAACGTGAACTACGGCATGATCGCTGAGCTCGGGCAAAAAAGCGCAGAAAGGTTATCTGGATGTGTGGTGAAAAAAAGATCGAGCAGACTAGAAGACTGATTATTATGCCTTGTTGGAGTGTAGATAAGTTGTGATAAGCCAAACGTAAGGCACGTGTCAAGAAATTCATTTTCGGTGTTGTTTTGCGACTTTGTTACTGCTATGTCCGACCCCGCTATTGCTGGAAAGTTGGCATCCCCGAACAAAAGGATTGGTTTGCTAGAAAAGAGATGTGCCAGAGCGCAAAGTGCCTCGTCGAAATATGCGACAAAGCTTGGATCGGTGTCTGCGGGTCGGTAACATGCTCCTAGTAATAAAGGTGGGTGGAAATGGTATGGTATGGTATGGTATGGTATGGTATGGTATGGTATGGTACGGTACGGTACGGTACGGTACGGTACAGTATGGTATGGTATGGTATGGTATGGCATGCATGGCATGGCATGGCATGGTATGGTATGGTACGTAGTAAAATCAGAAGTACTCAAGCATGGATGCACCAAAGTCCAATGAATAATTTACTTCAACCTTCTATGTGCTATAAATGGCATAACAGTTACCGAAAAAAATTGGCAGTGGCTTAGCTCGGCCATGCCAGGATATACGTAGCGAAAGCTAACGCTTAGCTTGGTTAGCCTTGGTTAATCTTGACAGCAAGTCCAGCTTAGTGTGGTTGTCTGGCTAGTTGTTGTCAACTTGGTTCGTCACGCGGTTGGTCACGTGACCATTCACGTGGTGCGGTTCCACCACGGTGGGAATGCGAGCACTGCGAAACTGCGGGTTGGTGGCCAATGCAGCTCTCGCTACAAATAGAAAAGCCTACACTTGTCACTCCTCCTCTACAGCACATGGAAGTAGGCCTGCTCCGGCGAGTTAACTTTCTCGCATGGTTACTCTGGAGCATATAACATTCCCCCGACATGGTGAAGAAGCGAGTTTCGCAGTAGAGCTGTGTTATTCCTTTCTGCAGTGCCGCAGCACAGCATGTACCATACACCCTTTGGGGCACCACGTATGCATATCTGTTTCTACTCAGCTGTAAACTTTTCGAAGATTAAAAACAGAGCTCCAGCACGCACAGATCGCGTGTCTAAAGAATAACCCCGACAATGAAATGAGTAACAGGAAACGAAGCGTGAAGCTACTTTTGTCTTGCTGCATGCAAGCCGTCGTGTCATCAGCTCTCATGGAGGTGCTTGGGCACTACGCAGCCACTATTGTCCCCTGTGTCGTAATTAGGTCACGTCTCTCGATGACACTCTTGGCGTCGCTGGTGAGTAAATGATAAAGACAGCAATGCCAACTTCAATAAGAATGCCGTATGGCTCCTATTTACGAGCAAGGCAGTTCTCCTTCAGTGACATATGCCACTCAGCTCAAATAGGGGTATTAATGTTGAAAATAAAAGCAAAATGTGTAAGCCTAAACATCAAAAAAAATTTTATTTCAATCTAAACAACTAAATTTTCCGGAAACAAAAGGCTTATCTTTTGGTAATTCAACCAGGCGTGCCTGCGCATACCCCGTTGCATCATCCAACGACTGAGTCCCTCTTGAAACTCGCAACCATACTTAGCAAACGTTTAAACCTCCCTCTAATGCGTCGCTCCAAATCTCTCGCGGCGTGCTAATTAGGGCCGAAATCACCGAAACACGCGTTAGGCCCTTGGGTTTCTGCCGTGCATCCAAGTAGTTTCACTCCGCTCATGAGCTCGGTGCTGACTGAACGCTTTCTGGGTAAACTCGTATTTCTACGAGTGCGTCTATCTACGCTCACCTGAGAGTGCTAAAAAACACCATAGAAGTTTCCTTTTTGCCAACGCGCCGTTGTGGGATGGTAACTTGAAACACGATTCCTATTCCAGCTAAACTTTCATGCTCTTCTGCCATTGCTTGCTATTGAGCTTCATGTTGAGCAGATACCCGGCAACTTAATATGTGGTGCTGCATATGATGTAAAATGTGGTGAGGCTCCATATGAAAGGAGTCAGAAATAAACCAGGAAAGAACTGGCTCAAAAATTAGTCAGTGCTTTCCTGTAACACAGCGGAACAAGAAAATTTCGACATTCGATTCTTCCACTACTTTGTTTCCTGTGGAAGCATCTCTGTGTCTATAGCGTCAGGTTTAAGAAAGTGACGTCTCGGGTTCGGCATGCCACCATGGCTACGAGATTTTAGAGGCTGTGGTGTCTGACTAGAAATTTTGCACAGTGTCTACGTTATCTCAAGGAATCTAATCCCTCTAATCCCTGACAACTTTCGCGTCTGTAGAAGAGGTCCCTACAAATAATATAGAGAAATGAAAATCAATATTTCGAAATTCACCATGTCACCTGTGGATGTCCGTGACACAGCAGAAAATTTTACAGGCGGCACCAGAAATAGGTGTCTCGAGCTGAGATTTGGAAAGCGTAATTATAATAAGACTGTAGGTTACGACAATAAAGCTCAAGCTAGTATCTAAAAAATTAGACTCTGAACCCTTTGGTATACATCAGACACAGTAAAACGTAAAGCAGTGTTTGGGGAAAAAAACTTTCAGCGCCAAAAATTTCTTTTCAAAATTGGGGAATTCAGTTAGAAGCCTTTCTAACCTCACGCAAAAAAAAAAGCAGATGAAAGTGGTCATGATTTAAGAACTCCGGCGAGTTAATTAACAACATGACATTTAAAAAGAACCTTGATATTTACAAGACATATAGTACGGAGGACTAGCAACCGATGCTCTTTAAACTCACGGAGAGAACTCTGAGGGAACAAAAATTGTATTATAAGACAAAATCAAGTGGCATGACCTAAAGGGACGAAAAACTTTTCCTGGATAAGACGGCCGCTGCTAAAGCTGGGGGTACTTACACTGTTCCTAGCATTGTCATGCAGTGTGCCCAACTTGACTAATGTTTGTGACTGAATAAGATCTGAAACTTTACCGCCTCCCAAGGCAGTGTACCAGACTAGCAACAAGCCTGCCTGTAGACTTGTGAAACAGGATGTGCGATTGATGGCGAGGAGAAGAGGGAAGGGTGGCGGCGGGTTGTGTGTGTGTGTGTGGGGGGGGGGGGGGGGGGGGGGGGTGCGTGAGGTGGAGAAATGATTGCTACTGTGTCGAACTGTGACTCTTCTGCGGATACGGGAATGTGGTAAGGGCAGCAACTCAGGAAAAAACAAGTTTTCCGCCATCCTGGCCTTCCTCCCGCTGGACCACCATTCCATCTTGTGTTGGCCAAAATGGCGCGGTAGCATGCCATTTGTTTTTGTTCCTTCCTGCTTGAAGCAGAAATCGACCAGTGCCAGAAATCGGTGGTAACTCCCAGCCCACAAATCACCCAGGGTGGAAACATCGCGAGTTCGTCTAAAGAAAGTACTGCCGTTTGTGCACATGCATCTGTGCATGTCTCAGTGTTGCTTGTTGCGAAATATGCCGGCAATGTCGCAGCACAGGTTCTTAATAAGTGTGGAAGCGCAAAACAAAGTGCATAGATTGCGCGTTCCTAGGCCAGAAAGCATAAGCAGAACGGTGTTTTTTTTTCCCCACTTGCTAGTTTCTGTCGTAAACTAAAGTGATCTTCGTTTTTCCAATGCCAGATCTACAACCCGGTTTTGTGTCTTTCTTTCAGGGCGCGAGCTCCACCACGCCATGTTGC